>NC_053163.1:52048967-52354552 GCF_016835505.1 Polypterus senegalus
AGCACGTGCATTGCAAATCACAGTTTGTGGTCCCCTCAGCTGAGCAGGCTTTTTTCTTTGCTCCCTGGTTCACAGCAATATGAAGTATGCTTCCCCTCAACATGGACTCATGGATAAAGACTATACTTCCAGTAAATATCAATGCATTTCAAAAGTGTCCTTTATACAGATCTTAATAACCTACAGGGGAAAAGTAAGACAGAACAAAGTGGGTAAGGACTTCTTTATTTTTTCCTCAATACTGTAAATGTCAAGATGTTATTTTTTTCTGAACATTTCTATGATTTTCCAATTTCAAAAAAATAAAGCACCATAACCCTTTTTGTGTGATAATTTAATTTCCACTTATTATTTTATCATTTTAACAAATAAACTGACAGGAATCTTCTAGTACAAACCTGCTTACTCAAAAAGTTTTTAGTAAGCACTCTCTGGGTCTGTTGTCTCAGTGTATGTTCTGACCATGCTAAGTTATTTCTAGGTGAGGGAGACATTTTATTCACAACTGTGCCAGTTGGTTGATGGGTGCCCACGAGGTGATGCTCTTCTGGTCATAGGTAACTTCAATGTGACTACTGGCACTGACATGGCTGACTATGAGTATTGTGTCAGTCCCCATGGGTTTGGTGACTGGGGTGAAAGTGGGTCCATGTTTATTGACTTTGCTAAAGGTCAGGGGCTGCAGATCATTGCATCCTGGTTCCAGCACCCTGAGCCGTATCGTTGAATTTGGTACTCCAATACTGGTGGTGTAGTGAAGAATATCAATCACATCCTTGTGGACAGAATCTGGAGGCTCCTACAGAACTGCACAGTCAACAGAACTGCCCAGTTTGCGAATTCTGGCCACAGACTTGTTGTTGCTACTCTGAATATCCATCTTAGATTCAGTAGGCTACCACCTACTAAGAGAATGATGCTGGATCTGGCCAGACTCCAAGATAAGTCTGTTTCTAATGTGTTTGCATGCAGTTTGCTTGAAGAAGTTGCAGACTGTGTGTGACTGCTGATTCTAATGTGATTTCGGAGACCTTCCATGACAGGATCCTGAAGGTTGTGTTGGTGTTGCCAGTGTTCCCAGAAGGAGGTATTTCATCTCACAGGGCACCCTGGATATCATTGAGATGAGTCGCAGCACACGGCTTGATGAAAACTCCAGTCTGTACCAGGAACTGAGAAGGACAGCTACAAGGACTCTGAGGGCAGATAAGAAGGCATTTACTAGAGGAATCTGTGAGGAAATGAAATATCATCTATGGCCTAGTGAACCATGTCCTACTTACAGAGGAACTGAAGCATTAATCACATCCAAATCTGTTCCTCAGAGAGTCACAGTCAGGGCGGGTGATGAAATGGTCCTTACAGATGATGCTTTAGTTGTGACCTGCTGAGCTGGCTACTTTGAGCAGCTGTTTAATGCCGATCTTCTGGCTAGGACATTGGACATCTCTGGGTCCACAGTTCTTCAGGCTAATCCTCCAATTAGCTGTAAACCACACAATCTCACTGAGATTGCAAAGGTGGTGAACCAGCTGAGGGTAAGGAAGGCTGAAGGGATCTGTGGACCTCCCCAGGCTGGTAGTAACATTGTCCTCCTGGCATTGCAAGTAATCTTTACTTCCATGTGGCATATCATCCCAACCACCTGGAAAACGGGATTTGTCATCCCTATCTGGAAAGGGAAGGCTGATCACCTGGATTTTGGCAACTATAGGAGGATAACATTGCTATCTGTGCCTCGTAAGGTTCTTGCTAGGGTCATCCTGAATAGGATCTGCGATCACCTGCTTACCCACTAGCGACCGGAGCAGTCTGGATTTACACCTATGAAGTCCACCATCAACTGCATCCTGGCATGGAGGGTTCTCATCGAGTGCAAATGAAAATATCGGGAGACTTTCTTTGCAGCCTTTGTTGATCAAGCTGCCCTGGGACATCATGAGACTTTGTGAGATCCCTCTGAAGTTGCTGGATATCATGTCCGGCCTTTACATTGGAACTGTGAGTGAATGATTGTTGAGTTTGTCAGGGGTGTGTTCTTGCTCCTTCTTTGTTTAATGATTACATGGACTGGGTGTTCGAAAGGGTCGTGGAGTCCAGTGGCTATAGGGCATTTGTTGGTGAAGAGAGATTAACTGATATTGATACTTCCAGTGATGCTATGATCTTTGCACAGACAATGGAGGCTTTGATCGGGGTTCTCGAGAGACTAAGAGAGGAGTCTGAGTGTCTGGGTTTGCAAGTGTCCTCGATAAAAAAAACCAAGATCCAGGTACAGCCATCAGCAGTGTGTCTGACTGCAGAGGGAATGTTGACCTTGACGAGAGGTTTACTTACCCCAGCAGCGACATTCATGTCTCTGGTGACTTTTCCAGTGAAGTCATTAGACAGATTGGGAGAGCATGGGGATCGTGAGGTCGCGGGAAAGGAGTGTGAGGTGCTCCCAATATCCGTTCAAAAGGAAGAGAGTCCAAGTCTTTAGAGTCCTGGCGCTACCTGTTTTGCCTATATGGCTGTGAGACAGGGACACTGTCTAATGACCTGGGACAAAGACTGGACTCCTCCAGTACTGTGTCTCTTCAGAGAATCCTTGGGTACTGCTGTTTTGATTTTGTATCAAATGAGTGATTGCTCATGGAGTCCAGAATGAGGCACATTACCTGAATTGTGGCATTATGGCCATGTGGCATGATTCCCTGTGGCTGGACCAGGCCAAGTGGACACCCACAAAATGCTGTGGCAGATAGATGGTCATTTCCTGGAGGATAGGACTGGACCGCGTGTATTCCTGGGGGGTTGCCAACTGTGATCCCAAGCTGTTTTGTTGAGTGGTGGGTGCAGAAACGCACTGTACCAGTGCATGCTCCCCAATCTGAACTGACCTGACCTGAAAGTCATGGTAAACCAAGCTTCCAAACTGAACAATTATCCTATTCAAAAAACTCAGAATTTACTTGCCTTGATAGGTGGTGGAGAAAAGTTCTCAAAATTAGATATGTCAGAAGCATATCAGCAGCTAAAATTACATGAGGACTCAAAAAATATACTTAGATATACTTGCTGGACTAGTTTCATCAGCCAGGGATGAATCACCGAAAGAATGAGATAGATCTGTATATAGACAACATCTTTGCATTCAACGAACAATTACACCTCACATTTAACTGTCCAGCAACGTGTTTCTTTCACTACCTCCAAACCAGAAACTTTTTAAAATAAAACCTGCCCAATTTTCCTCACCTCTCACCATCCTCTATTCTGGAAAAAATATTGATCAGTCTTAAGGACTCAGACAGCATTTATGTAATATATAAAAACTTTTGCAGTCCATTCCTTTCAAAGATCCCAAAGCACAGTGGGAAAAGGATTTCTTACTCAACATTTCAAAAAAGTAGTGGAAGGCAGCCATGCACAGAATTCACTCAAGCTCCATATGCTCAAAGCATACAATTATTCAACTTAAAATTATATATCAAGCACATCTGTCTCGTTTAAATTGTCCAAAATGTTTCCAGGGCAAGATCCAACCTTCAAACGTTGCAATCAAGCCATTGGGCCATATGTTTTGGATGTGTACCAAATTAACATAATTTTAGACCAAAATCTTTAAATGCCTCTCAGACAGCCTTGGAGTCACAATTCCTCCCAATCAACTAACAGATGTGTTTGGCGTACTTTCAGATGGCCTTGAAGTAGAGAAGGGCAAACAAACTGTCATTGCCTTTACTTCACTATTGGCATGTAGATCTTGCTCAACTGGAATAATCCTAACCCACCTCTTTTAAGTCAGTGGGTAACTGATATTATATACTGTTTGAAATTGGAAAAAATCTAATTCTCACTTAGTCCAGTCAATAATATTTTAGAATAAGCATTTCAATTGAGGATCCAGGTTCTCTTTCCTTTTATTTATTTATTTACTTATTTATTTATCTTACTATTAAAGTCTTACTCTGTTGGCCTAGCTCTCTATCTCATATGGGGGTGATTTGTTTCAAACCTAGTTTTATAAAACAACTTGCTTATATGAAATGTTATTTGATTTTATAAATTCAACAATAAAAAAAGAATGAGCTGACATTATATCACATATAGCTGGGAAACCTATAACAATGGCAGCTCCACTCAGTTGTATGTGCTTGTTCCAACTAGTGCGGCAAAAGGCAAGCAGCCCTTTTAAGGATAGTGAGTGACGTCAAAGTAAAGAGCAGAGAATTGGTCCTTTGTGGCAGACGGTGCCATTGCTACGCTATAAAAGCACGTTTTGTATATAGAAAGTATTTCCACTCTATTAATGTTTTCTCTATTAGTGCACAGAAAGTGAGTTGCAGTGTGTAAACATGTACCTGAATAAAAGTGCTATGATGTACTTCACCCTGACCCACCAAACGATCAGCCAGATTAGACAGCATTACAACTTTGTTTGAATGTAATTAGCATAATTTAAAAACAGGTAATCAGATGCAGCATTTATTTTCAACCAGTTCACTTCATTTATGGTCAATATCACATAGTACATTCCTTATATTCCTTAGTTCACTGCCCACATCTCTTACAGCATCCACTATTGAATTTTACGTATCCTGAACAGTCCGTCAGCACAGAGTCAGAAGGCCTCCCAGCCATTTCCGAGACAGAGATGTGTGTGCAGCCAGCGTCTGAAGAAGTACTCAGCACAGCAGCATCATTACCACCTGACTATCACACCGAGGTCAGTTTTTGTAATATTATCTGAAACAGAATAAACAGATGGTGGGGTGCGACTCACCTTTTCATGTCACCTGTGATATCTGACCGCTTCTTTTTTCTTTTGGGCACTGTGCGACTTTCTGAACTTGAACTTTCAAGTGTTTCTGCCATGTTTTTGTTTCTTATGCCACTGCTTAAGCCAACAAATAATATGTTTTTCCTTGCCTCCAGTTCGCATTTGCTGAAATTCTTCTATTTTTACGTGCCTTTTCCATTGTTTTTTAACCAAAAACACTGAACGGAAGGTGATAATTCTATTTAGTTTCCATATTAATATATGCAAAATTCTGTGAAGAGTTGGGGTGGGGTTGTAGGCGCGTGTATGTGCATTAAATTTGCATATGCACAGATTTATGCACCTGGATATTATTGTGCATACACACAATTCCACTTTTGACCATGTGTGAATTCTACTCTCGGCATTATACAACAGGCCCCTGAAATGTATTGTTCAGGGGTTTGGTTGGGAAGCAGCACGTTGGTGTTTGGTTCCAAATAAAACTTTAAACAGTACAAAAGTTACCTAGAGTTTCAGAGTAAGTTTTTGAGAGACAATTACAGGATATTTACTTTATTTATAAATAAAAATTGTATTCATTTATTTTAAGTTTCTTTCCAGCTTCTGTTAGAGATGTCTTCTGTTTCTAACTTGGACAGTCAACATAAGTAGTAATACATCAGGCATATTCTGTCAAACTGTCAATCAAAGAGGATTGATTACTTTTTAGCCCTACCCCCTTTCCTCTGATTGCTGGATTAAAACGATGCACCCCGCCCCCTGCCAGTTGATTGGTGAATAACAGCCTGTCCCCGCCCCGACCCCTCCTTAAACCCTCCCCTACACCTGATTGGTGGATTTAAATGATGCACCCTGTCCAGACTCCCACCCCTCCACCTGCTTGGTTATGCAATGTGTCAAGAGCATTTTTGATGGATGCTGCCTCTGCCTTGGCCTCCGGTCTGTCAACACTTGTTTGTTGGCTGCCCCCCCACTTCCCTACCCGTTCTCCCGAGGACATGCCCAGATATGATCCTGTCCATACCCTGCTGGTAGATGTAATTTTTTTAGACATAAGCCTTTCACTGGACATCGGCCATTGGACATCTGACCTTTTAAAATGGTTGGCAAAGGGCACACATTTGCTAAAAGAAATCACTGTCCAAATTTCAAAAAAGTCCTGTTCTTTTTTGCCTATAAAATGAGACTTTGAGTAGCCTCTGCCCATTTCCATGCACACCGCTAAGACCGAGAAGATGACTTCGATTTTTGGCAAAAATGGTGTGTCTTCATGATCTTCTTAGAACAATGATTTCTATTTATTTATGGATAGGACTAAATGAAATATAATTATTGTTAATACAGACTATTCTCCATGACTAAATCCTTAAATTTTTTCCTTAGGGTTATATATCCAAGTAGACTCAGAAAACGGTAAGGCCCTTTTTAAAAATCATATCTGTTTAAAACGTACAGGGTTTAATTAAGCGTATGAAGTGTTGTCGTGGGAGTACGTAAGTGTGGGCGTGTGTGCGTGGGCATGTGTAGGCGCGCTTGTGTGTGTTTGTTTTTATTATAAGTACATGATTCTATCTGACTGAACCGTTCATGAAAGGGGATGACGAGGCTTTAAATGTGTAGGACTTAATTAAGCGCATAAACTGTGTGTGTGAGTGATTATTTGAGTATAAGTACAGGTGTATAACGGAAAATTTGTCATGATACAATAATAAAGGTTGTTTTAAAAACGTATGGCTGAATCCTTAATTTTTTTCCTTAGAGCTATATATCCAAGTTGACTAGGAAAATGGTAAGAACCTTTTTAAAAATTATATTTGTTTACAACGTGCAGGATTTCATTAAGCACATGAAGTGTGTGCGTACGTGTGTGTGTGTGTGTGTATGCGCGCTCCTGTGTATGCGTGCTCATGCGTGCGTGTGCGTGTGTAGTAGTGCTTGTGTGTATGCGCTCTCGTGCTGAACAGGATCCAGGAGCTTACTGCAAATGTGTTTTCATTTTGCTAAATGAAATGTAATTATTTTAAAACAGACGTATCAAATGTATTGTTGAATAATTGGGTAAATGATTATTATAATATGTTCCTGTATTTATGAGATTATATCTTAATACATAGGGGATCTGAGATCAGACTGTCTGTTTTTAAAAAGGTTTTATCCATCTTGGTATAGGGGTTGCATTTGGATTTTCTTAAAGAGTACTTTGATTACAAATAGCCTATAATGTGAGAGAGTCTGTCTATCTATGATAAAAATAGAATTTTTATATTTACGTGCTTCTATCTGTCTGAAGCGGGCATGAAAATTGGTTTAATTAATTAAGAGAATGAACTGTGTGTTTGTGTGTGTATGTGTGTGTGTGTATGACACATTAATAAAAGGGTGTTTTTAAAACGAATATCTATCTATCCTATAATTAGATGTTGCAAGCCATTTTATTTGCATCCTTTACAAGCTCAAGCAGCTTCTCAAGGGGATTCCCCTGAAGCGGCAGGGTGGCCCGGCCGGGGGAATTGTTGTTGTAAAGAGCGCCTGCATTTTGTTTTCTAGACGATAACCCTTTACAACATGAATCAGTTTCTCAAAGGGCCTCCCCTGATCTGTCCAATCGCAGTAAGTGTCATTTTAGGTTTCAGTTTATTGAAGAAACATAGGTTGCTTACATAACTCCAGATTTTGTGAAAAGATGTATTTAACTGAGAAGGTTAAACTTTATTTCTAGGTCCCGATCCACCGGGTCGCAAGTGTTGGACGGTTCAGAAAATCTAGCACTCTACCAAAATTGGAAAACTCCGCCACCCTCTGAGAGCAGCTTTCAGCAATATCCTGTGCCCTCTGAGTTTAGTTTTCGTTTGAATCTCCTGCATTCTCCTCCGCTATCTATCTCCGCCCTCTAATTACAGCCGGCGTTCAGCTCCCGGCTGACCCCTTTGCCAGCAACGCCTCACTCTGACCGCGGATCTCGGCGTAGAAATCGTTATTCACCTCGATATTCCCTTCAGCCTGACAACGAGTGGAAACATTGAGAAAGACTGGAGCAGCTCAACAATTTTAACCTCATTAATAATTCGCTCCAGGTTGTAAATTCTGATGAAATAGCCGTAGTTAACGCTCTGCTGGAGCTTTTGAAGAGTACCTCTTCTGAGTCCAGAACATCTTCAGGTACTTCACAAAAGCCTAACGCCCTAGACACGAATGTAAAATCCCCACAACCTTCTACCTCAGGTACATCAGGTACATCAGGTAACTCAGGTGTAAGTAGATACCCACTTCAGCACTTACCTGTTGACGACTCGATTACATTGAACAGCCCTGTAATACAGCCTTCTACCTCAGGTACAAGGTACCTAATTCATCCCTACATCCTCAGACAGGAGCAGGAGTGACTAATCTGTCCGGGACAAACTTGAGTGTCGAAGTCAACTCTCCACAGCTCTCTCTACCTCGCATACACCAAATCCTTCGTCTGCAGAGCTGTCAGTAAGCTACCCGAGCCCCTCTAGATTAAATAATTTGTCTATAACAGAGCGTCCAAAATTTAACAATATTGAGAGGCCTACACACTTGATTCATTCGCCGAAGTTTTTAATCATATACATTAGACCCTTCGGCAAATATTAGACAGTTTTGTGAGCACTTTCAATCCTAAGGATCTAGTCCAGCTGGAATTATGTGCCGATTCTCTCAATCCCAGTGTATTTTCCCTACCCCCGCTGGTACACTTTCTGTTAAGGGGTTTTTTAACCAAATTGAATTACTTCTCCAGAGTCATGCTACTATTTTAACCGATTTTGGTCTGACGCTAATCGTTCAGGTTGTGAGGGCGCAATCTGGTGGCAGGACTCATAGGCGTAAAGCATGTACCCTCTTCAATGATATAATTGTGCAAAAAAAAAGGAAGCACCTGTGGATCTCCTTCAACCTGGATGATCAGTGCTGTTTTGCCAGGGGCTTGCTGAGCTGTATTAAACGATAGGTTCAGAAACAACCAGAAATTGTGTGAACAAGAGGCCTGTCAACTGCACGTCAGGGCCGGATTATCACCGGATCAGAAAGTAACGTTTTCAGATGTTGAAAAATTTGAGAAGCTAAAGGGTATTAAAAGTATCATTTGGTACTGGGCCTCAAACACTAGCTGTCTATTCAAATTTGAAGCATCCCAGGCCAGAAAACCAAAGATGGCATTCCTGGTTTTGCACAATGAGCATTATTACGGTATTTTGAATCTAAAAGGATTTCTGGGATTTACCTATATCTGTGATTTCTGCTACATGGGATATTCTAGCCTGTCACAATATCACTGCGAAAATCATTGTGACGTCTGTTTATTTTTCTTCTTATTCAAGCTCCACAAAACATGTAAATTTAATGAAAAGTTGCATCAGTCTGAAAGCACCTGCGACGTCCTTAAAGTCTGTGTTCTCTGTAATTAGAGACATAGTGTGAAAGCCGAGATAAAACCTTACAAGTGTCGACCCAAACACTGTCGCATTTGTAGAGTTGTAATGAAAGAGTCGGATGAAAATCATCAGTGTTTTATTCAAAGCTTACCGCAAAGACCGGTCCACGAAAAGTATGTGTTCTATGATTTTTACTGCCTGCATTGGAACGGTAAATCGTGAAGTCGGGCCGGTGAGGACTGCATAGCAAAGTTCCTCCACAGATATCGACGCCTGAAATACCAAGATTACACGTTCATAGCTCACAGTTCTAAGGGGTATGATGGATATTTCCTAATGAAATATCTCGTCGAGAGCAGGCAAACTCCACAATTCAAGGATGTAAACTAATATGTTTTATAGAAGAAGATTATGACTTGAGATTTATCAACTCGTTGAACTTCATACCTATGAAATTGAGCAGTATGCCCAAAGCCATGGGATTCCAGGCTCAAAAAGGGTACTTTCCCCATTTCTTTAACACAGCTGAAAATCAAAATTACATTGGTCCGTATCCAGATCCTAAATATTACGACATTCAGCACATGATGAGCAAGGAAAGAGGAATTTCTGTCTTGGTACAAATCGATTAACACTAGAATTACCAGAGCCTACGAAAAAACTCGTAATTCCGTCCCACCTTAAACTGCTTCTTAAATCCCTTCACACCTCTCCGCCAGCGCCCTTTGTCTTCTAAATGTGCTGATAAAGAGAAGCAGCCGGCTGTTCCATCCCCCCACCAATTTAGAACGTGCACGAACTTCTCTCAGCTCATGCCTTGATTGAGTATCTGGGAGTGAAGTGGAGTTTTAGAGTGGAAATAATAGATCGTTATTTGGAACACACGTATTTCATGTCTGTTCCGTTTCTACAGTAATCTGTGTCAACACATTGTTAAAACAGAAACTTTTTTTTATATTCTAGTAGTAGATGACAAAATGTAGGCATAAACTATATAATGTATGAAGCCTGAAGTCCAAATAGCAAAGAAACATTTTCACAAGAATAACACAATTGCACTTTTATTCAAACATATAACTGCAGAAACAAAAAGCCGCCTTAACATGCGACATTGACACCAGTTTACTGTAACTGACTCCGTGGTTCAATAGACTTAGCCCCCGCTTGGGAATCAAGGGGTCGTGGGTTTGATCCTGCGCCCCTCCGTTTTGAGAAGTAAACTGCTCTTAGTCTTACTGTTTTAGAATAAAAGCATACATTCGATTTCAGTCTGTAACAGCCGGTGCAGTTTATGATCCTTGTAAAGGTTAGCTTTTTTTATTCACTTTTCACTCTCTCAGTCGTGTTCAGAATCAATCCATACAACCCCATCTGACACGGCTGTTTTCACTAAAGACGCGCTATAGCTCTGCAGTGTACCACGATACATACTAACGCCCCGGTTCTGACACAAGCGCTGGCGAAGCTGCCTTCTTCGTATCTCACCGTCACTTGATTTTCTTTTATTCAGTTTTATTGAGTGTCCCTGCCAGTCCCCGCATGTTGCTGTATGCTTTTTCTTTTGTACTCCAGAACATGCAGAGGAAAGAATGGTAAAGACCAGTAACTTCGGCGCTATATGCAATCATCAGACACTCCCCATCTGCCCGTGTCGTTCAAACAAAGGAACATTTATTGGTGTAAAAGTATAACAAAAGTGCACTTTTATTCAAGTGCACTTTTTCCATCGCCTTTTCCTGTAAGAAGCAGTGTACACACTTCTCTCTATCCAGCATACAGCAACATGCGGGGACTGGCAGGAACACTCAATAAAACTGAATAAAAGAAAATCAAGTGACGGTGAGATACTGAAGGTCCTTCCTACATTTCACGACCCGTGTACTTGTTGCCGTGTACACACCTCTCTGTGCTATGGTTTCTATTACACTGAATGAGCACCTGACACTGTACTTTCTTCCCTGGGGGGAAACAGCGTCAGATCGGGTGTGAATTTATGCAGGGACTGGAAATTCTCTGATGCGGGACCTTCCCCCAGGGAAGAAAGTACAGTGTCAGGTGCTCATTCAGTGTGATAGAAACCATAGCACAGAGAGGTGTGTACACAACAACGAGTACACGTGTCGTAAATATAGGAAGGACGGGCCTTGGGTGTGTGGGAACTGTTAATATTTGAATGTGATGATTTTATATAGCATGGAATGAAAATCAGCACTTCTTAGCATTGCACCATACAAGCTGTCGTATCAATCGCCTACTGTAACTTGCTTTTTTCTTCGGGTTATACAGGTAGTTTTGAATAAAAGTGCACTTGTTTTGTTTGCGAAATGAAGTGTCTGGCGTGCACTTTTCGTGGCATTACACGTGTATTTTTTGAGCATGCCCGTTTGAGCAGTATAAAAAGTATTGAAAAGTATAACAAAACAACGGGCAGATGGGGAGTGTCTGATGATTGCATATAGTGCAGAAGTTACTGCTCTTCACCATTCTCTCCTCTGCATGCCCTGGAGTACAAAAGAAACAGAATACAGATAGCTTATAGTTCTTGTTGTATGACGATGCATACTAACGCGATTATCTTCCCCGCTCTCGAGGTTCTGACATTACAGACGCTGGAGATGCCTTCTTCATCAACCGTCACTTGATTTTCTTTTATTCAGTTTTATTGAGTGTTCCTGCCAGTCCCCGCATGTTGCTGTATGCTGGATATTTTCACATGTATTGTCTCTTTCTTTCAAGTGTATAATAGAAGCATAGAGAGAAGTGTGTACATTGCTTCTTACAGGAAAAGGCGATGGAAAAAGTGCACTCAATAAAACTAAATAAAAAGAAAAGCAAGTGACGGTGAGATACAAAGAAGGCAGCTTCGCCAGTGTTTGTGTGTCAGAACCCGGTGGGTGGGTCGGGGGGGTGTTAGTATGCATCTTGGTACACTGCAGAGCTATAGCTGGCTTTATGTGAAAACAGCCGTGTCAGATGGGGTTGTATGGATTGATTCTGAACGCCACTGAGAGAATGAAAAGTGAATTTAAAAAAGCTAACCTTTGCAAGGATCATAAATTGCAACTGGCTGTTACAGACTGAAATCAAATGTATGCTTTTATTCTAAAACAGCAAGACTAAGAGCAGTTTACTTCTCAAAACAGAGAGGCGCAGGATCAAACTCGTGACCTTTTGATTCCCAAGCGGGAAGTGATTCTATTGAACCACGGAGGAAGTTACAATAAACTGCTGTCAATGTCGCATGTTAAGGCGGCTTTTTGTTTCTGCAGTTATATTTTTGAATAAAAGTGCAATTGTGTTATTCTTGTGAAAATGTTTCTTTGCTCTTGGACTTCAGGCTTCATACATTATATAGTTTATGCCTACATTTTGTCATCTACTACTAGAATATAAAAAACCAATCAAGGCATGAGCTGAGAGAAGTTCGTGCACGTTCTAAATTGGAGGGGGGATGGAATAGCCGGCTGCTCCTAGCTTCTCTTTATCAGCACATTTAGAAGACAAAGGACGCTGGCGGAGAGGTGTGAAGGGATTTAAGAAGCAGTTTAAGGTGGGACGGAATTACGAGTTTTTTCGTAGGCTCTGGTAATTCTAGTGTTAAAAGAGAAACCTTCAACTTTAGACAAGAAATGGCTTACTATTGTAGAAATGACGTGAATATTTTGAGAAGAGCATGCATGAAATTTAGAGAGGAAGTGCTCAGGATCGGTAATATACACCCTTTTTTAGTGTATGACCCTAGCTTCTCTCTGCCTGCCCTTATACAGACAAAATTGCATGCCTAATAAATCAATTGGAATAATTCCGAGTGATAATTACAAATACACCCACAAAGCTTATTCTAATGTTTCTATTCAATGGCTGGTGTTTCTTTCCGAGAAGGAAAAAATAAACATTCAGTATGCCCTGAATCACGGTGAAGTAAAGATGGGGACATTTTATCTAGATGGTTACACCAAAGTTCAGGGTGTACCAACGGCCTTTCAGTTTGCTGGTTGCTTTTATCACGGTTGCCCAAAGTGCTACGATGCGCAAGCCAAACATCCTCTCACGGGTACGTCTTATGCCGAATCATTTCAAATGTTTGACGACAAACTGAAGAAATTGCGTGAAAAAGTTAATCTGGCGGTCAGAGTGCTTTAGGAGCATGAGTGGGAACGCATGAAAAAAGAGGACTCGGGGCTTCAGGATTTCTTAAAGTGATTTGAGTTTCTTGAACCTATCAATCCCCATGATTACCTGTATGGAGGGCGCACCAACGCTATCAAATTATATCATAAGGTCAAGGCGACGAGAAAATTCATTATTACAATTTTACAAATTTGTACCCTCACGTCAACAAAACAAAGACCTATCCGATCGGCCATCCAACCTTTGTTTTTGAGCAGTTTGGCAATCTTAAACATTACTTCGGGCTCATTTAAATTACCATGTTACCCCCTTGCAATTTGTATTTTCCAGTCCCCCCTTTAAGAATTTGCGGTAAACTGATGTTCACTCTGTGCCACACATGTGCAGAAACCCAGACATCAACTGGCCTTTGTTGTCACAATGATCGGGAAAGGTCATAACAGGAACCTGGTGCAGTGTGGAAATACTAAAGGTCTTACATAAAGGGTACAGAGTTTTAAAAAATCATGAGATATGGCACTACAAACAAAGCCCCGCAAATTTATTTTCCGATTACAACAAAATTCATCTGAAAGGCAAACAGGAGTCCTCTGGTTGGCCTTCGTGGGCCCAGAACAAGGCATCCTGAAAACGCTATGTTGATGACTATTTCATAAAAGAAGGCGTATTATTGGAGCGTGAAAACATAGCCTCAAACCCCTCTAAGAGACAAATTTCTGAGTTATTTCTGAATTCTCTTTGGGGAAAATTCGGTCAGAAGCCTTACCAGCTTACCACTACGTTTGTTAAACACACCCAAGAATTCTTCGATTACCTGTTCTCAGATGTGTATCGGGTCTCCTATTTTGGCTTTGTCAACAACGAAATCGTTCAAGTGCAGTGGAAGTATGTAGATGACAAATACGTTCTACCCAGCCCAGTCATATAGCCGCTTTCACAACAGCCTATGCCCGCCTTGAATTGTACGATTTGTTTGATCGTTTAGGGCCGAAGATTCTGTATAGTGATACAGATTCCATTATCTTCACAGCATTGCCTGGACAATACACGGTGCCGCTCGGTGACTATTTAGGTGAACTCACCAGCGAACTAGATCCTGACGACTTCATAGAAGAATTTTTTTCTGGGGGTCTGAAAACATACGCGTACAAAACGTTTAAAGGCAAGGTCTGTATGAAGGTAAAGGGCATTACTCTCAATCATGAAACGGTTCAGTCGGTAAACCTATACTCGTTAATGGATCTAGTGCATAGTTTTGTAGACCACGATCTCACGAAAGAAATAACAGTTCATGGCGTGCAGATTCATGGGAACAAAAAGAATCTGACGCTACAAAATTGGCCACTCAGAAAAAGATTCAGAGTGGTGTACAATAAAAGGGTTCTATTGCCGATTTCACAAGTCTCCCCTATTCTCAAAAATAGTCTTGGGACCCTCCTGTTCAGGCAAATTGCGTTATGTGAAAAAGCTTTTGGAGCACACGGACCACGTGCTTTCTCGTCGTCCTGACAATATAGTCTGGTTTTATAGCTGCTGTCAGCCTCTGTATGATGATGCACAATTTCCAAAAACAAAATCTTTGAAGGGGTTACCTTCATCCTTAAGCGACGATAAACTACTGCCACCTGACCGAGTTAACTTGGTGATAGTTGACGATTTGATGGAACAGGCGAGCCATAGCGAAGAGATAGAGAGGGCCTTCACAAAATATACTCATCACAGGAATTTGTCCATTATTTACTTGGTCCAAAATGTATTTTTTCAAGGCAAGAAAACAACAACAACAACAACATTTGTTTATGTAGCACATTTTCATACAAAAAGTAGCTCAAAGTGCTTTACAAAATGAAGAATCTATACTAATAAAAGGCAAAGCCCTCACTCACTCACTCACTCACTCACTCACTCACTCACTGACTCATCACTAATTCTCCAACTTCCCGTGTGGGTGGAAGGCTGAAATTTGGCAGGTTCATTCCTTACAGCTTCCTTTCAAAAGTTGGGCAGGTTTTATATCGAAATTCTACGCGTAATGGTCATAACTGGAAGCTGTTTTTCTCCATTTACTGTAATGGAGATGAGCTTGAACGCCGTGGGGGCGGAGTTTCGTGTGACATCATCACGCCTCCCACGTAATCACGCAGTACATAGAAAACCAGGAAGACCTCCAAAAAGTGCTGAAGAAAACATGCATTATATAATTGAGAAGGCAGCGAAACAATAAGAAGCGAGCGAGTGACATATACAACCATATTCATGAGTTCTGCTACTGAAACAAAGCACGATGTAAACCTACACTTTAAATTAAGTTCATAGACAGGCTGCCGCTGGCGTTTGTAATTTAGTGCCTGCCCATATAAGGCCGTCCGTCAGCGGCAATCCAATAGCAAACTCCCACTAAATATTCACGGGTGAAGGACTGTGCTTATGGAGAGGAAGATGAGATGGTCAGGGTGGTGTTTGACACAAACTCAGCGAAACTGCGAGAGAAAGTTTTCAATGCCAGGACTAAGGTAACATTAAATACAGCCATGGACATAGCACGAGATGGCATGTACACCGAGCGGATCACGTGAACTGACGCAGTGCACAGATAAAAAGCAACAGTTCCAAAGAGTGCTGAACAAAACCGAATTACACAATTGAAAAGGCAGCAAAAATATGAAGCGTCTGATAAGCATATTCATAAATCCAGCTACTGCGGAAACAAAGCACACGGTGGAAAAAGTCAATGTCCCGCTAAAGGAAGACAGTGTAAAAAAAACCCGTGCATGCAGTGTGTCAGGTCTCAGATAAAGAAGAAGACGAGCTGTTTATTGATGCAGTAAGAAACGAATCGATGAATGAAACCTGTCATCTTTACAACGATTGACAAACACGGAATGTAACTTGAACACAACACATCCTACAAATACGAACCTGATTGAAAGAAATAATGATAATCAAATCCTTGATGACAGCAACACTCAGTAACACTCACAAAACAAATACTGTATATTGACAGTCATGTTACGTTATTTTTAAAATGTTCCCTTTTCTTTTCTAGCTTTTTAACACACTACTTCCCGCTGCGATACGCGGGTATATATATATGTATATATATATCCCGATCTACATACTCGAATAATGGATACTTTATTCGCCATCAATGATTGTTTTGGTAAAGCCATACTCAGTGTATTCATTAGATGAGCGGTAAAAAGTAAGAGCGAGGGGAGGATGACTTATTGAGGCATGCAGGCTGTAGTGCGTCAACTCTATCTGAATTGCGCGATCACATTTGAAAAAATATATCTTTTCAAGTTCTATTTAGTCCATATGTGTCAAACTCAAGGCCACGGGCCACAACCGGCCCGGCGTGTAATTATATCCGGCCCGCGAGATCATTTTATATACTGTATTATTGTTATTAATGGCCGGGTATATGAAGCGCTGGTAACACAATAAACTACAGATCCCATAATGCAGCGCTTCAGCTGCCTTGCCAACACTTACCGCGTTAATCAAGTCTAGCTTATGATGCTGCAAGTTATTGCGAAGCTAGCTCACACGATGCTGAGAGAAAAGTTGATTCTGAAAATAGAGCCTTTAAAACCGATGGGAGGCTGAGTATATGTTTACTGAACCCGTGTGTCTCATTTGTGGAGCTAATGTGGCTGTAATTACAGAATTTAATCTAAGACGGCACTATGAGACAAAACATCAGGGTAACCTGAATGCAATGCAGAAGATACAGAAAGCAGAATAATTAAATAAGAATCTGACACTTCAGCGGACGTTTTACCGTGCACAATCACAAAGTGATTTCAAGTGAAGCTGCTTTTATGGGAGACACAAATGCACCAGTGCAATTTGCCCCACTTTCCCTGTTGCCAAGTAATGTTAAACCAAGTCGTCACTACGGTGTTCCCAAATCGCACTTTGCTGATAAACTGAGCGCACTGCGCACTGAGTTTGCACGGCGCTTTGGTGACTTTGAAGAACAAAAAAAGTCCGTCTACATGCGGCTCGAACCTTGTGCATGTTTGGTAGCACATATCTGTGTGAGAAGCTCTTCTCAGTGATAAAGACTAACAAAACAGCACACAGGAGTCGCCTCACTGATGAGCACCTGCAATCCATCCTGAGAATCTCCACAACACAGAACCTCACACCAAACAGAAACAAACCTGTTGCCAAAAAAGATGCCAGGCGTCCAGCTCTAAAATGACATATGAGCAAAGACAACTGAATGATTTGATTTGTTATTGCTGAAAGGAACACATTTTATTTATATTTCCAGGTTTTGTTATGCAGCATGTTCATATTTGAATTTGTATAATTTTGACAGGATATATTTTTATGGAGAGCAAAATCTTTTGGGATATTTAAAATCTAAGTTTATTTTTATATAAAATTACATAAGAGTAAAGAAATTTGAATGTTTGTTCTTTTAACGTTTACTTTATTTCTAACTTGTATAATTTAGACAGGATATATTTTTATGGAGAGCAAAATATTATAAGTTGTTTAAGGTTTGAGTTGATTTATTCAGGAATAATATTCCTGTCTGTTTTACCATTCCTACCAAAGATATTTCTGTCGACTAAATAAAAATTCCTTCTATTTAAAATTTAAATAGAACTTGAACAAATACGATAGTTCATAATATCCACACAGACTTGCACGTAAGAGCAGGAGTTATCCATTTTAACAAGCAGCGTATTGCACTGATCTGAAATAGCTGTGTGTGTATATATGTAGATATGTATGTATATGTATATATATGTTTATATATGTGTGTGTGTATGTATATATATATATGTATTTGTGTGTATATATGTGTGTGTATGTATGTATGTGTTTATGTATATGTATGTGTATATATGTAGATATATATATGTATGTATATATGTGTATATGTATAGATATGTATATATATATGTTTATGTGTGTGTGTGTAAATATATATATATATATATATATATGACAACAACACTCATCACTCACAACAGTGACAAAACAATTACATTGACAATCATGTTACGTTATTTTCAAAATGTTTCCTTTTCTTTTTCATTGCTTCTTTAACACACTACTTCTCCGCTGCGAAGCGCGGGTATTTTGCTAGTAGATAAATAAAAGACACAGTAAAAAATAAAATTAGTCAACATTAATTAACATAGAATAAGAGTAAGGTCCAATGGCCAGGGTGGACAGAAAAACAAAAACTCCAGACGGCTGGAGAAAAAAATAAAATCTGTAGGGATTCCAGACCATTAGACTGCCCAGTCCCCTCTGGGCATTCTATCTAACATAAATGAAACAGTCCTCTTTGGATTTAGGGTTCTCACGGAAGGATATTTTTGATATGAAAAGTAGAACGATAAATCTGAATGCCAATAACATCACCCTCTTAAAAACCCTTAAAATAAGCTACAAATCACCAATTTAGCACGTCAAATGTACCCTGGGAGAGTTTAATTTTTCTTGGAGGCCTTTGAGGCCGCTACAAGGACCCTTACGGTTATCTGTTGGTGGACCTGAAAGCCCATACACCTGACGAATTTTATTTACGTACCAGATTGTTTCCTCCCGACTGGCCTGTAATGTACGTCGTGAAAAGATAAAGACGTGCAATTTCACAAGTATTTCAGAAAGAGCCGGCATGTTGTGCAGAATAAAAATAAATCTCCCTCTGCTCAAGACCCTGCATAGGGTTTCCTGTCGCCGAAGAAAAGCGGTGCTGTGCGAGGCTCCGGACGATTTAATTTAGCTCTCAATACTTTAAAAGGCCATGTACCCCTGACTTCCAGCCAGTTCAAGTGGCTGAAGAAGCATTGTTATGCCGTTAAAAAACTCAGCAATAAAAAACTTACCGTTAAAAAGAAAAAAGCCCTTTTAAATCAGAAAGGAGGATTTCTCAGAGCCCTATTAAGCGCCACCATTCCTGTCATTACTAGTTTAATAGGTTCGAGAGTATAAATATGGAATACATGTGCAAGATATACCTGGTACCTCAACAACAAATGGCTCAATTGCAACAGAAAGCCCCAGCTTCCACCAACTTTTTAAGTGCTACGGAAAGTGAACTGGATAAACAAATGAAATTCATACTCGAACGTAGTGACTTGAACGCCGATGCAAAAGTAAAACTTTATACCTTACATTTTTGAAAAAGCCGATTAAGAAACCGGGTCTCTGACGCTATTGCTGCCTGCCGAGATCAAGGAGGATTCGCCGGGGGTGATCAAAGATGTTCCTAGTATCCCAGAAGAACAGGTGTACAACGAGATTTTGAAAAGTGCGCCAGAAAAATCAAAGAAATATACCGAAATTATTTTACAGAAAATGTGCATAACACTAATACAACCTACTGGAATGGCTTGGGATAGTTTGTGTTTCGTGGAGAACTGTTACCCAGTATGAATATGGTTGATCTAATGCGGAACTTGACTGCTCATAACAACATACCGTCCTATTGGAGGCCTAGAGGGTGGAAAGAATTTGTCAAGGCCCTGGCCGGTTTGAACAATCTAGCCTCTGCCGTGCCAAATGCTGACAAGAGAGAACTTCAAGAGAGCTTCAAACCTTCTGCCCCAGATGGGGCCTCTGTGTCTGCCGCACCCGCTGCCACTGCCTCTGCTTCTGATACACCTGTTGGCAAGAAAACCAGATCTCGCAAGAAGAATGAATGGATTCCTTATTGAAATGTAATTATATTTTTGTTTAATAAAATATTACATTTGATTACACTGCCTGCTTATTCTTTATTAAGATAATTACAGATCATAGAACTTTGCATACAGGGGTGGGCCTGAAAACCTCTAGAAGTGTTCTTATACAAAGTCATGACAAATTTTTGAACCATATAGTCGTTCTTGGTGACTTCATTAAAATACAAGTTCATAACATCTTTATAAGAATGTCCTTTCCCTATGTGATGCAGGAACAAAATACAGTGTTGGCCGCATGAAAAGCAGCTTTGAAGCTGTTGGGTATGGTAAATAATTTCTTTACAGTTTCTGTTTAAAAAGCTGTACATTTCCTCAGGAAAATAGATAAAGTCTGGTGGGGCGCAGTAGGAATTGAAAAATTCTCCAGTTCCGTCTTCTCTGAGATGTATCGCCAACCAGTGTTCTCTGGGTTGATTTTGACGGTGAGTATTGACAATGATCATGGCCGGGAGATATGTAAGTATGTTTTCAGGCAGTTCGTTGCATGCCAACACTCTGTAAAACAGATTTTCTGTGTACGGATTACAGGACATGAGTTCGTTGATCTGCAGGGTGTTCATGCTTTTTAGTAATCATAAAGTATGTTTCTTCTCTGGTTTACTTCAATAATGTTGTCTAAGATGGCATACACTATTATATTCACAGTATGGGGTAAGGGCTGTTGAAAGCGGATTTCAAATGTCATGTTCCCAGTTTTCACCAATGAGAAATGGTCTCCGCATTCTTGATCAGGCGTCAAATCAAAGGCAAACAGGGTGTATCCCTGGGAGAAGTCAGAACGGCTGATGGCTAGAGGCAGGTCTTTCAAATGCTTTCCAGAGGCCAATACAAGGTTGTAATATTCTCAAGCTGTGTTGTCATTAGCAAAATTGGGCTGAAATGGTTTGGTAGGAATCTGCTCTCCATCCAAATACAAAGCCAGGAGCTCCACATTGTTATGCTTGAAATTGAAGGGGTTTCTGGCGTAATCCCCCGAAAAGGCCTCATTATCCACCATGCCTATGACCACGTACTTGGGTAGTTGTCCCAAGAACAGGTTCTCCTGATTGCTCACTCGTATCCCAGCAGGCATACTGAGAACTTTCATATTCACTCTTTCCACGGAGTACTTGGCATTGGCGGATGTGTGAGCGTGTGCGTGCCTTATTTTCACAGCCACTGAAACTTTAACTTTCTTGACAAAAAGAGCAGTGGATAAAATGTTGACTTTGTAACGCTCAGCATCTCCAGATTCAGAAAGAATTAATTTTTGCTCTGTACCATTTTTATTCTGACATCCACCCCATTTAGAATTAATTTTTCTTGAAAAAATAGGTTGGAATGAATAGGTTCAAGGAGTTCTACTATTTTATCCTGGGCTGTATAACCATTTCTTTATTTGAATCCCTCTTTCGCTCCATCCAAGGCTGTGCTTTCATGTTTGTTGGCTGTATCTTTGTAAAAAAGACACGCTGCAAATTGGAACTTGAGAGTTTCATTGCTGTAATTTAGCAGGCCCTCAAAAAGGGCCCTGTACGGGTAAAGGCTGGAACTCTGTGATTTTAAGCGATCTCCCAGGGTTACATCCACTTGTGAAAATTAACCGGCTATCGGATAATTAACAAAGGCTACCTTGGCCACAGGGGCCGGATTAGTTCCATCGGCATTGACGATTTCACATATGACGTGTAGAAGCTTGTTATTCAGGTCCAAGTAGTCTTCACCATTCCCAGTAACCAGAAACGTAAACAAGTCCAGTTCAGATTTCACACACTCTTGAGACATTCAATGAATGAAAGACATTTTGAGTTAAAAAATATTTTTTGATTTCTTTTTTCTGCAGGTGCGGCACTTATCCTTGTGGCAGATAGAAGAAAATGATGTAAAAGCTGAACAGCTCATCTTTTTGATGATTGGGCCAGTGCATGACCCAGGAGGTCTCTTATGTTTAGTTTTCCTCATCACCATCAGACCCGATCCCCCTTGATTTTCTTTGCTTCCTTGAGTCATAGCTCTGGACATGGCCCCTGCCACCACGTCTTTGACAATATTCTTAGCAGCTGATTTAATGTGTGGTTTGACAATTTTGAATCCTCTTTTCTTGAGAGGCAAAGCTCTTCTAAACAGACCGCAAAATATTCTGCCGATCCCAGAACCGTACATCACCGGGGCCCCAGAGAACCCGGGGAATCCGTTGCCCGCTTGGGCTTCATAATAAATCACGTAAGGGCTATGGTCCAGGTAAGATCTCATCTCTGTATTAGTTGTGTATACACCTCTTAGACGGTGTGAAATGTAACTTGACTATGACCTTGCCAAACTGAAATGGAACCGCTTTGTTCTGATCCGTCTTTATTTCAATGGTCAAAGTATCAAGCTGAGTCTTACTGACCGGAGTGTAGTGCAGCTTGTCATAGGTGATTGTGGTAATCTTATTCATCTCTTCCTCAATATGTACGTATCTCAAGAGAGGGACGTAGCTGTCTCCAACTCTTTGGTGAGACACAATGTCGCTGTAGGCGTACAAGGTATAAAATCCCGCTCTGATATCTGTGGGGTAAGGAGCTTTATTCACCAGGCCTATGGTCATGTCTGAATGAGCTCCTATAATCCTCTCCAACTGCCCCCTGACATGAAAAGTGTCATCCTTTACAGTGTTTGCGACGTAGCATCTTCACTCTAGAGCACTGTAGCGGAATCTCATGGTGTTTTCCGGTATCGGAGTGCTTGATGAACCGGCCTCGACGGCTTTTGGTTCTTTCGCCACAACTTCGTTCATCTTGGATGTAGCTTTCTCAAGGCTAGAGTAATAGCTCGCAGGAATAATATAAAATCTGGTTATTCGTGGGGACACCACGATAAAGTCATTATCTGGTTTGTCTAGGGTATTCCAGGTGTGCGGATACTGATTTTTGGCCAATCCAACTTTCCAGGTACCCTGTAGTTCTATTGGAGCGGATAATTTGACGGTAAAATTGGCGATGGTATTATTAGGGAAAACATCCCGGGAAGAACTGTTGGGAAGAACAACGTAAAAGCTTTTTTTCTGCATTGTGAACAGACAGTTAATGAAATACTATTTTTGATTCTCAGTATTTAACATCTTGCACATAGCTTTCAGGGATCCAACTGTTAAACTTTTCAGGCCATTCGAGCCATTTCACCAAAATATGCTTTCTTCCATTGATATTTGTTTTCGCCAAAATCTTTTCAATCCTGAAGACATCTGTACTTCGAATCTTTTGTAACTCAGCGTTGTAAAAGGAACCTATAATGTCTTCACCGTCATAATCTTTGAGCTCGTAGACAGGCGGTTCCCTCGGGACTTTGGTTGAATCTCTCCACCACTGAAGCCTTTAATTCACTAGCGGTGGTAAAATGTTTTATATTGTGTTTATTGAGCAAGCTTTGAAAATCCCTATTGATAAACTCTTTACCGCTATCCGTCTGAAGTTTGAACTCTACCCTCCTCCAAAATGTCTCGAAAAGCCCTTGTTACTTCTTTACCAGTTGTCACACACGTGCGCATGGGAGGCAGCTAAAGGGCTTGAGTGACGGCAGTTCTGAGACAGGCCGGGTTGTGGCAGAGTGCACTGACTCTTTTTCTCACTTCCCTGCAGACCATCCCTGGGAGACTCCACCTGGCTCTCATTACATCACTTCCGGGACCGAACCAATGGAGCTAGAACTAACCGGAGCCGGCCCCCTGATGTCACGTCCGGGCCTGATCCAATGAGTGGCGAACACGTGCCCAATTCCCATGACCTCACTTCCTGTCTCCCCCTTTAAAAGCCTGCCCTTTTTCCCCTTACCCTCAGTCTTGTTTGGACTCGATTGTATGCACATCAGTGCTGTTGTTATGATAAAAAACAACTTTGCAGCCAGGATACCAAAATATACGGGTGGCTGCCCCAAAACTTCTTTGAGTATGTCTCAGCTTTGTGACATTGGCGTAGTCGGCAGGATGGAGAAGTCCTGGAAGAGAAGGGGAAAGGACCTGCAACACGTTCAGGTGGGATCGTACCGGGGCCGAGTTTTCAGGCGGGGAGGGTGGCCCGTGTTTCGGAGTGGCCCGGTACAGGCTCTGCTCCCGGCATGCCCAACTAGGCAATCTAGACAGGCCAGGGAGTGTTCGGGAGGGGCTCACAGACGTGGGCTGCTTCGGAAGAGGGAGGTGAAGAGGGCTGTTTGTGCTCTCTCGGAGGAGAGTGCCTGCCTCCCTGTGAAGCCAGAGCCCTGATTTCCACCTAGGGGTGCCCCAGACTGGCAGGTGAGTAACCTGAAACACTGGAGGTTTGACCCAGAGCGGCCAACCCCACAGCAAGCCTGGTCCCTATGGGTAAAAGTAGGGCAGTGGCTGCGGCCACAGACACTTAAGCCCTTTCAAATCATAGAGCAGGTGGCTTGCTACCTGCTTCTGGACACACTACCCTGTGGTTTCACCCAGCCGGTCAGGGGTAGAGAATTTACAAATATGGCAGAGCTCATAGAGCTCGTAGAGAAACAAAGGACGGCCTCGCAATCTGGGGGAGCTGAACCGTCCTCTAGCGAACTCAACCGGGGTATGTCCCAACACCTAGCCCCCCCCGTACAACCCAGAGCTTGTGCCGGCGTCCCCGGGGTCGCGGGCGCTCAAACCGCTTGGAGATGAGGCGGAATGCAGGTGGAGGGGAAGGAGCGGTTGGTGTGCTCTGATAAACCCGTTGGCGGTTCCACGCACAGGCATGGTGGTCGTCAATGGGTACAAAACGTCTGCTCTGTTAGACACTGGCAGCAACACTACCATTGTTACTCACCGTTTTGTGCTACCGCGACAGTGGTTAAATTATAAGGTCGGTATAACCTGTGTCCACGGGGAAACCCGCTGGTACAAGGCCGCCACGTGTGTCATCAGTTACGGGGGATCGGTTCGGAAATTAACTGTGGCAATCCTTCCTGATCCTCCACACCTGGTGATACTGGGGCGGAACTGGCCTGAAATTAAATGCGGTGAGACACATACCATTCCCGGGAATACTTTGAGCCTTGTTATAGACGGGCACGAGCCGTCTCAGGTTGCCTCCACGCCGTGTAATCAGCCGGCAGAGAGAGACGAAGCGGCTTCCCTGAGTGGCGTGGTTACCCTCGGGCCGTCGCGCGTTGGCACGTCATCCACTGAAGCCGAGACGGAACGGGAGGAGGCCACGCCCCTTGAGGTCCACGCTGACCCTCTCTCTATATTGCGGTTTCAATTTAAAGAAACGCCGGCTGCTTTCAGAAGGGAGTAATGGAATGACGACTCCCTGAAATTTGCAAAAAATGCAGTGGTCCTTGTAAATGGCCAGCGCACTGATCAGTCTATACCACAGGGCCCTTACTTTGTACTAGACAACGACCTTCTTTATCGTGTAGCAATGCATGATGGACAGGAGAGAAAGCTGCTGCTAGTTCCGCGTACCTTCCGGCGGCAGGTCTGCGAGCTAGCACACGCCCACCTCCTAGGTGGCCACTTGGGCACCGAAAAAACTCTGGAGCGGATCAAGCTCCGTTTCTACTGGCCGGGAGTCAATGAGGAGGTTCGTCGCTTTTGCACTTCCTGCCCGGAGTGTCAACTGCGACAGATTCCCAGGAGGGACCGTGCTCCTCTTGTCCCTATACCCCTGATTGATGTTCCCTTCCAAAGAATCTGGGTCAATTTGGTCGGACCCCTGGAGCCCTCAGCCCGAGGACACAAGTACATTTTAGTCCTCGTGGATTACGCTACACGATACCCCGAAGCTGTTCCGTTGCGCTCAGCTACATCCAAAGCTATCGCACGGGAATTACTAGTGGTCTTTTCGCGTGTGGGTGTTCCCAAAGAAGTCTTGACAGACCAGGGGACACCTTTCACCTCGGAGACGTTCAAGGAGACTGCCAAGTTGCTGAAAATAAAGCATTTAAAGACCGCGGTGTATCATCCTCAAACCGACGGGTTAGTAGAGAGGTTTAATCAGACTCTCAAACAAATGCTACGTAAGGTGGTCAGCGAGGATGGAAGGAACTGGGATCAGCTCCTCCCCCTCGTCCTTTTTGCTTATCGGGAAGTCCCACAAGCCTCCACGGGTTCTCCCCTTTTGAATTACTGTATGGGCGACAACCTCGGGGCATATTAGATATTCTAAAGAAGGCTGGGAAGAAGAGGCTCTTCCCTCTACAAACATATTAGAGTATATCGCGCAGTTACGCGATAGATTTGGAAAGATTCGGCCTCTCCTTAAAAGTCACATGGAAGAAGCTCAAGCAGCACAGGCCCGTTACTACAACCGCTGCACGCGTCTCTTGGGAGTTCCACCCGGAGATCGGGTCATGGTCCTAGTGCCTACCTCCCACTCTAAGCTGCTTGCCCACTGGCAGGCCCCTACGAAGTTAAGGAGAGGAAGGGACTGGTCGACTATTTGGTGAGTCAACCCAATGCGTCGGCCAAAGGAGCGGGTTTATCATGTGAACCTGCTGAAACCGTGGAAGGACAGGGACCCGATCCCTCCTCCGGCCAGCCCGCTCACTCTTCGCTCACACACACGCCTTAACTTCGCACGGACTTAAGTCCCAGACAACGGCAGGAGCTGGAAACAGTTATCCGGACCGTTCGGGAGGTAGTCAGTGAACACCCCGGAAGGACCTCTCTGATTGAGCACAACATTGTGACAGAGCCGGGGTTGTTGTCCGAGAAGCCCGTATCGTCTTCCCGAGGCAAAAGGGCTGAAGTGGAGCTTGAGATCAAGCGCATGCTGGAGCTAGGTGTGATTGAGGAAAGTTATAGTCCCTGGTCCAGCCCAATTGTGCTCGTCGGTAAGCCTGGCGGGAGTTGGAGGTTTTGCAATGACTTCCGTCGGCAATCAAGTCTCCCAATTTGATGCTTATCCTATGCCACGAGTGGACGACCTCCTCGAGAGGCTTGGACAGGCTCAATACTTGACCACACTTGACATGACAAAGGGTACTGGCAGGTTCCTTTAACGGACTCCGAAGGAAAAACAGCGTTTAGTACCCCTAGCGGACACTGGCAGTATCGTGTCCTTCCATTTGGGTTACACGGGCTCCAGCAACCTTCCAGCGTCTGGTGGACAAAGTGCTCGGCCTCATAACTCATACAGTGCTGCCTACCTGGATGACGTGGTCATCTATTCCAGCACATGGACAGAACACCTACAGCATGTCCAAGCGGTATTGCGAACACTTGGTGAGGCGGGCTCGGATTAATCCCAAGAAATGCTTCTTTGGGTTAAGTGAAGCCAAATATTTAGGCTACCTGGTGGGTCGGGTACCGTGAGGCCACAGTGCTCCAAAATTGATGCCATTTTGAAATGGCCCGTCCATGAACCAAGCGGCAGGTCCAAGCCTTTCGGATTAGCGGGTACTACCGCCGGTTTGTACCCGGTTTCGGAGAGAGCGCGCCCTTGACTGATTTAACAAAGAAGAGGCCCCGAACATTGTGGTATGGACTGAGAACACAGGCACTGCATTTAGTGACTTGAAACAGGCCCTTACGTCCGCACCTATTTTGATGGCACCTAACTTTCTTTGCCTTTCATCCTCCAGACGGACGCTTTGGACACAGGCCTGGGTGCCGTGCTGAGCCAAAGTGTCGATGGTGTGGAACACCCCATCATGTTCCTAAGCCGGAAACTGTTGGACCGGGAAACCAGGTATGCAGCGGTGGAAGGGAGGCTTTGGCGAATAAAAGGCAGATTACTCAGCTGAGGTACTACCTGTTGGGCCGGGAGTTCACTCTTGTCACGGACCATGCGCCTCTACAGTGGATGGCCCTGCACAAGGAGTTGAATCCCGGGTCACCCGGTGGTTTCTTGACCTGCAGCCGTACAAGTTTTCGCTCGTTCATCGTCGGGGTGCTCTCCATGCCAACGCTGATGCTCTTCTCGGTTCACGACCTCTTGGTTAGGGTCGCCCGACCCGCCGGGTCTGGGCTAAGGGGGGGGCCTTGTCACACATGTGCGCATGGGAGGCAGCTAAAGGGCTTGAGTGACGGCAGTTCTGAGACAGGCCGGGCTGTGGCAGAGTGCATTGACTCTTTTTCTCACTTCCCTGCAGACCATCCCTGGGAGACTCCACCTGGCTCTCATGACATCACTTCCGGGGCCGAACCAATGGAGACAGAACTAACCGGCGCCGGCCCCCCTGATGTCACGTCCGGGCCTGATCCAATGAGTGGCGAACACGTGCCCGATTCCCATGACCTCACTTCCTGTCTCCCCCTTTAAAAGCCTGCCCTTTTTCCCCTTACCCTCAGTCTTGTTTGGACTCGATTGTATGCACATCAGTGCTCTTGTTATGATAAAAAACGACTTTGCAGCCAGGATACCAAAATATACGGGTGGCTGCCCCAAAACTTCTTTGAGTATGTCTCAGCTTTGTGACACAGTTTTGTTTTTCAGAACCCTGACCCAGGCATATTTATACTCAGCCAGGTTTGTCATATCCGCAAGATCGATCTGCCATTGCCCATCTATATTGGAAACATACACCTAATTCCTTTTAAAATGGATTCTGGCCAGTTTATGTATTGTGTAGGTGTATTGCCCCAATAACCACTCGGACACCTCTTGGTCCCTAATATTGTGAACCGATTGCAAGAGAGCTCTTTTCAAGGATTCTTTACCCCCCAAGGACCCCGCATTCTCAGAGTTATAATATGTTTTTTCCAAGACCTACTCCATCACCAGTGATAAAACAGACACTGACACAACTTAACAACTTAGAAAACATTTATTTAGTAGTCTGAATTGTTCAGACTGATACGTCTTCAGGTTCAGAATTACCAACAAGTTCTACCACATCAGCACATTCCAGATCACATTCACCCCAGGGGTTCATATAACCCTCAAGATTAAGGTTACATTTACAAAACTCATTTGCCACATGGCGGGTTACAGAATAGGAGTATTCATCCATTTCATAAAATAACTGTATTATAGTATCATAAATAGAGTAGGTATTTTCAAATTCATCAACAGTCTTTTCAATCACTACGTATATTTTGTGAATCGGCAGTAGAATATTATAATACCCCAGAACTTTCACCACCAGTTGTTTCAGCCAATATTTGTGGAAAATCTTCAGAATCTTCTGAAAGCGTCCTACACGGTAGGCGATTTCAAATTCAAAGAGGCAGGTATGTCTTGTTTGGCTGGGATGATCTATATCGCAGCCTTGACATTCTTTTTTCTGGTCGTAGTAGACAATAATGTCCAGCAGAGACATCATCAGTCCTTTAACAAGCTGCTGGGCCTTTTTTGCAGGTTTCAGGCAGCACACCATCAGGGCAATCCATATCTGTCTCAGAAAGTCCGATCGACATCGGTTCCTGCGGAACTTGTCTGTTCACCCATGGCTGTCCTGGAGCTAGGTGAGAGGTTTCTGTCTGATCACCTTTAGCTGAGATGGAGGTTTCCATATGATCACCATTAGCGGAGACGGGAGAAGACCTCACCGGCCCTGGAGACGGGAGTAGACTGTCTGCCTCAACGTCTCTAGACCAGAGACTGTAATCTACAGTACACTAAAAAACTGCGGGTCAGATTCTTGGTTGTCCTGAATGCAATCGATCTCCCTGGCCGAGTTATAGAGTTGGTAAGATTCAGGCTTTGGAGCCTCAGGCGGGACCCCTGAGGTTGTTACACCGACCTCCGTTATTTCAGAGTCTGTAGCTGCCGATATGCGGAGAGCTTTAAAAGCTTCAATGACTTCTGAAATTGCCGGGTCCTCGATCTGGATCTGGTAGATAACAGGCTGAGTATTTATGGTATATGGGATGGGCGTGGCGTAGAATAAAGGTGGTGCTTCCATTTCGTCATTGCCCGATTCTAGCTATGTTGCTGACAACTTAGTCTGTTACTTTAGTATTCAGGCCTTGAATACTAAAGGCAGCGGGCAGTTTTCCATTTTGTCATCGCCTGTTTCTACCCTTGTTTCGCACGACTTAGGCCGATCCTTGCCTGCCACTTCAGCTTCAAGATACTCGGGCAACAAATGTCTTTTAATCCAGTTCAAATGGTCATTCAAATAGACCCTGAATATCCGACGCTTCACTGGGGCATTGGAAATAGTTTCCATTTCTTCACATAGTCTTTAGAGCTGAAAAAGCTGAACCACTTTTTTATACACAACTTTCAGAGGAGGGAGGGGATTATTTAAATGTGCCCCTTTCACCTGTCAGAGGCAGGCAATTTATGTCTGGACATGTCGATCGGGCCAGCAGGGTATGGACAGTATCATGTCTGGGCATGTCCTCAGGAGAAGGGGCAGGTAAGTGGGGGGCCAGCCAACAAACAGGTGTTGACAGACCGGGGGCCAAAGCAGAGGCAGCATCCATCAGAATTGCTCTTGACACATTGCATTGTGAAACATGGTGGAGGCATTTTTATGGCATAATCATGCATGGCTGCAAACTGAAGTCAGTCACTAGCGTTTATTGATGATATAACTGCTGGCAGAAGCAACAGGATGAATTCTGAAGTCTACAGGACTATGCTGTCTGCTCAGATTTAGTCAAATGCTGCAAAACTGAGCCAAAACATAGAATGAAGCAAAAAAAAAAAGCCCTAAAGATTTTATATGACTTGTTATATTCCATCCATGATGTGTTTACTCTACTTCCATCTGATAATGGCTTCGGTTTATCAAGACTAGGACTATCAGACTTCATAACAGTACTTATCTTCAAGTTATAAAATCCAAAAGCTTTGTATCTTGACCATAGAGGCTTCTCTACTAATAATGTTGAAAGTGTGAAAGCATTTTGTTAAAATTATCGTTAATATCATCATTATGTTGTATATTTGTTTTGAAGTTGTACTTGCTAAATTTCACCAGATTAAATCCTGTTTGTGGCATTGTTATGGGGTAAAGGAAAATCAGTCTTTGATTTCTTAGTTTGCTCAATTATTTTGCTTAGTTTTCATGGTTGTATAGATTAACGTATACTGTATTCTGCAATACACTGATTAAAACACATTTTATCATTTCTAAAATAAGTATACAAACATTAACAATGAAATACACGAAAAAAGAGATTTTATATTTTAAAGGATTATATTATGCCTTAATGTTTACATACATGCAAAAGTCTGTATATTAAAAAAGGAAAACAAAATTCTAGTCTACACAGATTTCTTCTAGCTTCAGCAATCTGGTTTTCCAGCCCATCTCAATGGCCCAAACAAATTTCATCAATTCTAACATCATTGGTACTGACACACTCATTTAAGGTCTCAAAATGAATTGACACCAAACACCCACACATATCAGTTAGAAGAGAAATGCTCAGCACCAAAGGATTACTATGATTGTGACATAATAGCAAAAGCTTTATTGTCAACTACAATCATAGTAGGACTTATTTATAATAATAAGCCTCTAGCCTTGATTTGAATTCTGAGACAGATTAGGCATCTCTAACATTGATCATTCGAAAGGTTAGGAGCTCTGTAGCTAAATGCTCTGCTTACTAAAGCATTTATATGTACCCTGGGAATATCTTAAAGACCTATGTCTTCTGTGCACAGCATATGCTCTGGGGTCTTATTATTAATAAGTTATGTAAGGCAAATAAGGTTAAAACATTTACAACTATATATGTGTATTGTGGAAAATAGGGACTAAAGGTAAGATCAGTGTTAAAATTAACACCCAAATTTGTATAAATCACATTAACATTTTGTTAGATATTTTTCATTTTTTCTAAAGTGACTTGTTAACTTCAATTGCAAACATTCATATTATTAAACCAATATGGCATTTAAGTTTATTTTTAATAATAACATATGAAAGTACTCTAAGCTTCATGATTGAAGAAGAGGCAATAATGTCCCCAGACATAAAGTCCTAATAGACCAAATATCCCCCAACCACTTTAAAAATGATTTGTGTAAATAGCATTGTGGTTGATCATAAACAATATATTTTGCTTTGAGAGTGGCCATCAGCCAAAAACACAGCTACTTTTGAATAACAAAGAAGCATATTACTTGTGAACATGATGTAAATGTTTTGAAACAATTACTTCCTTAGTAAATGCATACAAGAAACATTTAAGAACAATTTCATTTTTGGTGACTTTGTCATCATTTACCAACTTATGTTAAAAATGTTGGAAATGGTAGTGTTGTTCACTTCTTGTACAAGTGATCTAGAAAATGCCGCACAAACAGGACATACTGCTCCCTGATGGCATCCATCTCCTTTCACTGTTATGACAACTTATTTTGACACTGCCACTACCTGTTTAGTGTCTGAAGCTTGTATGACCCCATAGTTTTTCCATATAACCTTCTCTAACATGAAGTTCCCAACCCACTTTTTCCCCTCACTGCTGTTAAGAATATAAGATGTGTTATTGGTTTTTTGCTGTTGAAAGAATGAAAATATGATTTACAAACTACACAGCAAAAGAGTTGTGAAAACAACATCAGGTAAGACAAGCATCCTGACAGGAGAGCGTGAGCTGCAGGTGAAGCACTTGAGTCTGACACAGTTGGAAACCAGTAAACAGTTTTGATCATGCAACTTGAGAAAACATGAATAAATGATTTCATTATGCTGCAGCTCATTTGATTTTACAATACAAGTCATTAAATAAATCTGTTATTTTACCTTTCCTACATTTTCAAAATATGAATGATTTCTGCCTACTCACCTAATCTGTAATGAGTATACTATTATAAAACATTTTATGATGCAGTTTTGAGAGGGTCACACTTGAAAGAAAAAAAAAAAAAACTGCAGCAGTGCTGCACCAAGTAAAAGAGATACAGACTTCTTGTTTCAACTTGACTTATAAAGCATGTGTGAAACACTCATGTAGTTTTACCTGCCAAGTCAGTCCAGTCCATATAAAAGTCCAAAAACAAAAATCCAGCTGTATTTCAGCATCAAGTGTCTCACTGCTTAGCCATGCTTTCAAGAAACAGAAAACAGAGACGTTTCTGACATGTATTTGTGTCTCTTGCTGTAACATTGTCCATCCATCCATTATCCAACCCACTATATCCTAACTACAGGGTCATGGGGGTCTGCTGGAGCTAAACCCAGCCAACACAGTGTGCAAGGCAGGGAACAAATCCCGGGCAGGGCGCCAGCCCACTGCAGGACACACACACACACCAAGCACACATTAGGGACAATTTAGGATCATCAGTGCACCTAACCTGCATGTCTTTGGACTGTGGGAGGAAACCAGAGCACCCGCAGGAAACCCACGCAGACACGGGGAGAACATGCAAATTCCATGCAGGGAGGACCCAGGAAGCAAACCCAGGTCTCCTTACTGCGAGGCAGCAGCGCTACCACTGCGCCACTGTGCAGCCCCCGCAGTAACATTGTTCACTTTATTATCCAATGACTAAATGCTGTCGAGAAGGCTTCTGGGTAGAGAAGGTTGTTTTCTGTCTTTTTTCATTCTCACCTGGCACCTCCCTTTCATCCTTTTTCTCTTTGTCAAATTATTCAAAAAATGAGTCATGAGTTGTGCTGGCTCAAGAATACTGGTGATAGAGGGTTTGTGTTTTAGAAAATTAGAACTTTAGAACTTTAGAACTTTACAATAAATTGGACAAGAACAAGGCCATTCAGCCTAACAAAGCTTTCCAGTCCTATCCATTTAGTTCTTCCAGAATAACATCAAGTCTAGCTTTGAAGGTCCAGCCACTCAGGTCCTCAACAGTGAGGATCCTACGAGACAGGATCACCCTCTGAGAATCGCACCACATGACCTTAGTGCCGTAACTGATGTTCCTTCACAAGCCAGGTAATGTGCCTCATTTGGGACAACGTGAGCAATCACTCATTTGACGCAAAGTCAAACTAGCAATATCCGAGGATTCTCCTAAGAGACACAGTGCCAAAGGAATACAGTCTTTGTCTCAGGTCACTGGATAGCATCAATGTCTCGCAACCATATAGCAAGACAGGAAACACCAAGGAACCTCATGCATAATGCCGTGCATAGAATTCACACTAAAGCATGGTGTATGGACAAAAGCGGAAATATGTGTACGGAAAAAAAATCAAGATGCATAAATCTGTGTGTACGCCAACTTCCACATTTTTCCACTAGGTAAATCCCTGTCTGCGAGAAATGTAATGCTCATGCATGCGCCCATCGCCCCTCCCAGACTCCTCCCAGAATTACACCTCTTTGTAATATGCAAATCAATATAAACAGCCCCTTATGTTTTGTGTTCTGTGAAAAGACAATGGCAAAAGCATGGGGAAAAAAAAGAATACCAAATGGAGGCAAGAAAAAACATACTATTTGTTGGTTTAAACAGTGATAAAAACAACAAAAGGAAGTTGATTGAGTAACAGAGTGGTGGAGAAACTCGAAAGTTCAAGTTCAGAAAGTTGCAAAGTGCCCGAAATAAATAAGAAGTGGTCAGATATCAAAATCACCGTGGAAAAGCGAGTTATAGCCCACCGTCTGAGTGTCATATGGAAGCGTATTAAGGTAGAGAGAAAAGAAAAACAAAATAGGAACACAGTTGCAAAAAATGTCCAAATGTCAACTTTAATCTTGAAATTTGCACTTTAATCACAGTTTATTTTGTCATTAAAGTAGAACGTCATAATTTTCATCTTAAAATCGTTTAATTTACTAGTTAAATGCTTCCTTCTATGTGTTCTTTTATGTGCGTGTGTGTGTGAATCACTACGTGTTTCTTAAACAGGGTTTCTCTTCCACAGGACACAGAATACATTACATTCATGATATTACTGCTCTCTGAACAATTTAAATATTAAGATGTATACTTGATATCATTTTCATAATGATAGTAATTAAAGCATGTATTAAACATGGGGACATGGTGGAGCAGTATTAACGATGAGTTGGCGCCCTGTCTAAAGATTGTTCGGGCCTCCAGCAAGATGCTTGCTGTGCTGTCCGCGACCATTGATGAAATAATTTACTGCAGCACTACTGTCTCTCTCAAACGTACTAACCTCCTATTCCTGTCCTTCCTTTTCTTTCTTCAAGTAACCAATCGCCACACAATCAGCTCTGTAATAGATGCCAAGCCATCTGTAAGCTTACAACACCGATTCTTCAAAACTTGTATGATATTGAAATATCTTCATAGTACATGTTTAATGATTCCATCCATCTATCCATCCAGGGTCGTGCTAATCCCAGCAAGCATACAGTGCGAGGCAGGAACAATCTCTGAATGGGCACCAGCTCGTCACTGCTGCTGTCCACCGTGTCCTCACATGTTTAATTATTAACAATATGCATTATTTTAATTAAGTTTAAAACTTATATGTATAATGTAATAAACATGCTTTACTGAATTTCATCTTAAGTATGATATCAAGATTGTGCTTGGAAATTTAAATCGACTTAGAATCCAATCATCTTCATATGTAAATACATGCTTTATATAGTGGCTCAGGTTGTGCAATATTATAACTGTAGTGCAAGTTTACAGTGAAGTGATTGTACTTATAAGTACAAACAGTGCTACCAGTTATACTTGATGGACTGATTGAGTGCGTTTAGAGCACTTAGGATGAAGCTGTTTCTGAACTGCGAGGTCCCTTCAGGAACGGAAGAAGTTCTAATAGTCTGTGCGCATGGCTGAGACAGCGTGTGCTAGATGCTGTATACCGATAATCCAATCAGCTGCTGTGAGTCCACACTCAGATATAATGGGTTAAATACTGTGAGTGCTGCACTGACAGTGACAACACTAAAGCAGCTATATGATTTGGAATAGTTTGGCCATTCTGTGCACCTTTATATGGTTACGGGTTGATTACAATCATATGCCTTAAACTAATACACGATATACAGTTAATGTAAGTGTATTTCATAAAGCCACATCAGGGCTGGAACAAAAGCACTGCTTTGATGCTGGGTGCTACCAGTTTGCAAAACCGAGCGGAGAACTTGCGTAAGGCAGGGATTGAGCTGGCGTGAAAATGTACGTGGCTTTAACGTGTACGTGACTCTAAAGACTTGGACCTTCATGCTTTTGCATAGACAACTAAAGGAAAAGTAAATTAGTCAAACAGTCAAAATCTTGTTTAACCTCCTTAGCTTTGTATTTTATTCCAAAAAATCAAGTAAATAATGTTGCATTTTTTCATGAAAAATTATATTTTTATTAAATCTCAAAAGTATAATAATGATACAAATAATAATAGCAATGATGAATAAAAATAATATGAAATTAACAAAAATAATAATAGCAGTAATAATAATACTACAAATGATGCCAAAACAGTATACAATCTCAAAATGAGTCCTTTGGTAAATATAAAAGTATGGTGAAAGACGCAATCCTTTGTCACAATTGGGACAATAATGTGTTTCTTTTTGGATTTTCTTTCCAGATTTTTCAGTTTTTGAACAGCACACTGCACAGGTATGAGTTGGATTCTGTTTTTTTTCTGTTGGAGGTATATAATCATTAAAAGGTCTACCAATAAAACGCTCCAGATCGATTGATCGGCAATGTGCTGGGTCAACCACATCTCTTTAGCAGTAGTGTGGACGGTGGATGTGCAGCAGTGATTTGCTCTACAAGCTGGCATGTAAAGTTTGCATGAGATGCAGTTTTGCCAGCTTTTTGTTTGTTTAACATAAATACGTTCCAAATGCACTGTTCCACCAGATGACAACATATCTTTTTGTAGTATTTCTTTTGTTGCCTCAGCATAACGGGATAGAAAGTCAACTCTTGATCCACACGTTTTACGCCTCCCATCGTGCTATTGTAGTCAACCACAGCACAAATCTTCATAACCTTCTTGATGCCTTTTTCCTGTACAGTGACTGTAGCTGCATTATGTATAGTGCTAAGAAGACAAACATCTTTCTTGTCTTTCTATTTCAGCGCAATCACTTTACCCTTTTGCCAAGCTACTTGTGCTCCTCGCTGTAAAGTCTTCAAGCATGCCACAATGGTTAGCACGCACTATTCCATATGTGTCATTCTTTCTTTGCAGCAAGATGTCATATAGTTCTGGTGGAGTATAAAAATTGCCCATGGTTACACAGTAAACTTGATCCTGCAGACCACCTATCAAAGTTGGCACCGATGACGTAACAACGCCATACTGATTGTATTTTGTATCAAACATTGTCCATTTCCCTGTCTGCAGAAGCTAATTCTAAATGTATCATGTTTTAGATTCACAAAGCTCATAAAATTTTATGCCAAACCTTGCTCTTTTTGATGTGATGTACTATACCCATGACAGTCTGACCTTATAAGCCATGAGACTTTCATCGATGATGACATCATGGTCCAGGATGTAAATGCTCCAAAATTTTATTACAATCGCCTGGTAACACTCTCAGATTTTCTTCATTTTGGGTGCTGGATGGGTATTCTCATCAGAGTCTCCATTGCTGTGTAAGCATTAGGGGTCACTCTTGTCCCGTTAAACTGAACAGACAGATGCGCGGACGCAGGGTAAAAGCACAAAGAATATCTTTTTCTTATTTTTCTTCTTCAACATGCCCTTTAAGCACTACAGAAACTACAGCAGCCATACACAAATAAATAAACAATAAATCAATGCAATTCTTCTTCACTCTTCCCAGCAAGCTCTGTCCTACTCTGTCCAACTCCGGCTTGCTTGCTGGGTTCACAACAGTCCTTTATACAGGGTGGTTCAGATCTAATTATGCAGATCCAGATTGTCTGGATGACTTTCATTTATGCGGGGACGATTCCAGTTCGGCACAAAGACGATTCTTCATGTTGTCAGTTCGCACACTTCTCAATGGTCTGGGATTTTTCGGGTGATTTTCTATGTAATAAACTTAATAAGTTATAGCATAATGAAAATTAAATAATTATATCTGGACCACCGTATAGCTCTTGACCCAAAAGTGCTTCTGTTCTTCTTCCCACGTGACTTGCCAGCACTTCCGAGTCAGCTGGAAAATTTAGGTTTTAATCAGCCCAGAAGTACTTCAGGGCTTCCGTTGTCATAGTCCAGTAATACTTACGGGCTAGGTGAGAATTTGTTCTCCCATGAATGTCCCACAGCGTCCGTTGGTGGCACCAATGGTACCCAGCAGGGCTGTGATGCCGAACTCCAAATCCCATAGTGCCCTGTGGGCATCCGGGGCACTGCTGCAGTCCAGGAAAGCTGCCATCTATCGTCTTGGGGGAGGCAGTGTCTTTGTCAGCGTCATCCTTCCAGTACTGGGGCGTTCCGGCCATGATTAACTGACAGACATTCCTTACAGCTGGTAAAGAGCCGATATTTCATAATTAGTGAAAACCTACACTCAGACATAATTTCTCCAAAGAATGGCAGTACTGACAACACTTTTACAGCACAAACGATCCTTGTGTCGATCAAACACAGGAAGCTCTGCAATCTACTTGTGACTTTACACTGTAGGGAGATAAGTAAATAAATCAAGGTATATAACATTTCATCTGGCTTTTATTTAAGTAACATATAAATGTTTTTTATATGACGTCCATCACAAAACATAATCACAAACAGAACTTTGCACAATACCTTGGCAAGCTCTGAAAGCCCAGCTATTTCGTTGAGGAACTTGCATTTGGGCATATTCACTGTCAGGATGACGCTCAACCTCATGTTGCATCCAAATGGTGCTATCTTTCGCCTTTACACCTGGTGCAGCTGCATTGTTCTTATACACTGTGTGCACAATTATTAGGCAAGTGAGTATTTTGACCATATCATCATTTTTAATGCGTATATTCCAACTCCAAGCTGTATTAACTTGAATGCTTATTGGATTTAAGCACGTCAGGTGATGTGTATTTGCGTAATGAGGGAGGGTGTGGCCTAAGGAGATCAACACCCTATATCAAGGTGTGCAGAATTATTAGGCAGCTAGTTTTCCTCAGGCAAAATGGGCCAAAAAAGAGATTTAACTGACTCTGAAAAGTCAAAATTGTAAAAGTCTTTCAGAGGGATGCAGCACTTTTGGAATTGCTAAGATATTGGTGTGTGATCACAGAACCATCAAACATTTTGTTGCAAATAGTCAACAGGGTCGCAAGAAACGTGTTGAGAACAAAAGACGCAAATTAGCTGCCAAAGATTTGAGAAGAATCAAACGTGAAGCTACCAGGAACCCATTATCCTCCAGTACTTTCATATTCCAGAGCTGCAACCTACCTGGAGTGCCCAGAAGTACAAGGTGTTCAGTGCTCAAAGACATGGCCAAGGTAAGGAGGGCTGAAACCCAACCACCACTGAACAAGAAACATAAGTTGAAACGTCAAAACTGGGCCAAGAAATATCTGAAGACAGATTTTTTTCAAAGGTTTTATGGACCGATGAGATGAGAGTGACTCTTGATGAACCAAATGGATGGACCTGTGGATCAGTAATGGCACAGAGCTCCACTCCAACGTGGAGGTGGGGTACTGGTATGAGCTGGTATTTTTAAAGATGAGCTAGTTGGACCTTTTTGCATTGAAGATGAACTCAAAATCAACTCCCAAACCTACTGCCAGTTTTTCGAAGACACTTTCTTCAAACAGTGATACAGGAAAAAGACCATGATTTTTATGCAGGCCAATGCTCCATCACTTGCATCGAAGTTCTCCACTGCGTGGCCAGCCAGTAAAGGCCTTAAAGATAAAGGAATAATGACATGGCCCCCCTTCCTCATCTGACCTAAACCCTAACGAGAACTTGTGGGCACTTCTTAAACGCTAGATTTATGGGGGAGAAAAACAATACACCTCTCTGAAGAGTGTCTGGGAGGCTGTAGTCACTGCTCCACAAAAAGCTGATCGTCAACAGATCAAGAAACTGACAGAGTCCATGAATGGAAAGGCTTATGACTGTTATTGGAAAGAAGGGTGGCTATATTGGTCATTGATTGATTGATTTATTTTTTTTTAAATGTCAGAGATGTTTATTTGTAAATTTTGAGGTGTTTGTTTATTATTCTCACTATAACAGATGAAAATAAACAAGTGAGATGGGAAAATTTTCATTTTTCCTTTAGTTGCATAATAAATCTGCACACTAATAGTTGCCTAATAATTGTGCGCACATATGTATTCCCCCGATGATGTTCACACTCACATTTCCGTTGTGAAACATTCAGGTTTCAGGTTTATTAACATTTTGGATTGACTGATAGCACTGTGTTTGTTCCATATTACAATTAATCCTCAAAAATACATCTTGCCTAATAATTCTGCACTCCCTGTATGTGAGTGGACATTTCTTGCTGGGAGGGCTTCTGTTCTCTTTCTCCGATCCTCACCTGAGTTCAGCTCTGTTATATCACATCTTTATTTGAAAACTAACAGTGTCAGAATGGGGGAATAAAAGTGAATAATGAAACAAAACACTAACTTTTACAAGTACCATAAATTTATACTGGCTGCTACAGACTCAAATAAATCAAATGTATGTTTTTATTTTATAATAGTAACTAGCAAAATACCCGCGCTTCGCAGCGGAGAAGTAGTGTGTTAAAGACGCAATGAAAAAGAAAAGGAAACATTTTGAAAATAACGTAACATGATTGTCAATGTAATTGTTTTGTCACTGTTGTGAGTGATGTATGTTGCTGTCATATATATATATTTGCACACACACACATAAACATATATATATACATATCTATATATATACACATATATATACATACACACATACATACATACACACACATATATACACACAAATACATATATATATATACATACACACACACATATATAAACATATATATACATATACATACATATCTACATATATACACACACAGCTATTTCGCATCAGTGCAATAAGCTGCTTGTTAAAACGGATAACTCCCGCTCTTACGTGCAAGTCTGCATGGATATTATGAACTATCGTATTTGTTCAAGTTCTATTTAAATTTTAAATAGAAGGAATTTTTATTTAGTCGACAGAAATATCTTTGGTAGAATGGTAAAAACAGACAGGAATATTATTCCTGAATAAATCAACTCAAACCTTAAACAACTTATAATATTTTGCTCTCCATAAAAATATATCCTGTCTAAATTATACAAGTTAGAAATAAAGTAAACGTTAAAAGAACAAACATTCAAATTTCTTTACTCTTATGTAATTTTATATAAAAATAAACTTAGATTTTAAATATCCCAAAAGATTTTGCTCTCCATAAAAATATATCCTGTCAAAATTATACAAATTCAAATATGAACATGCTGCATAACAAAACCTGGAAATATAAATAAAATGTGTTCCTTTCAGCAATAACAAATCAAATCATTCAGTTGTCTTTGCTCATATGTCATTTTAGAGCTGGACGCCTGGCATCTTTTTGGCAACAAGTTCGTTTATGTTTGGTGTGAGGTTCTGTGTTGTGGAGATTCTCAGGATGGATTGCAGGTGCTCATCAGTGAGGCGACTCCTGTGTGCTGTTTTGTTAGTCTTTATCACTGAGAAGAGCTTCTCACACAGATATGTGCTACCAAACATGCACAAGGTTCGAGCCGCATGTAGACGGACTTTTTTTGTTCTTCAAAGTCACCAAAGCGCCGTGCAAACTCAGTGCGCTCAGTTTATCAGCAAAGTGCGTATTTGGGAACACCGTAGTGACGACTTGGTTTAACATTACTTGGCAACAGGGAAAGTGGGGCAAGTTGCACTGGTGCATTTGTGTCTCCCATAAAAGCAGCTTCACTTGAAATCACTTTGTGATTGTGCACGGGTAAAAACGTCCGCTGAAGTGTCAGATTCTTATTTAATTCTTCTGCTTTCTGTATCTTCTGCATTGCATTCAGGTCTTTCAGGTTACCCTGATGTTTTGTCTCATAGTGCCGTCTTAGATTAAATTCTGTAATTACAGCCACATTAGCTCCACAAATGAGACACACGGGTTCAGTAAACATATACTCAGCCTCCCATCGGTTTTTAAAGGCTCTATTTTCAGAATCAACTTTTCTCTTCAGCATCATGTGAGCTAGCTTCACAATAACTTGCAGCATCATAAGCTAGACTTGATTAACGCGTAAGTGTTCGCAAGGCAGCTGAAGCGCTGCATTATGGGATCTGTAGTTTATTGTGTTACCAGCGCTTCATATACCCGGCCATTAATAACAATAATACAGTATATAAAATGATCTCGGGCGGATATAATTACGCGGGCGGATGTGGCCCCGGCCCTTGAGTTTGACACATATGGACTAAATAGAACTTGAAAAGATATATTTTTTCAAATGTGATCGCAATTCAGATAGAGTTGACGCGACTACAGCCTGCATGCCTCAATAAGTCATCCTCCCTCGCTCTTACTTTTTACCGCTCATCTAATGAATACACTGAGTATGGCTTTACCAAAACAATCATTGATGGCGAATAAAGTATCCATTATTCGAGTATGTAGATCGGGATATATATATATACATATATATACCCGCGTATCGCAGCGGAGAAGTAGTGTGTTAAAAAGCTATAAAAAGAAAAGGGAACATTTTAAAAATAACGTAACATGACTGTCAATATACAGTATTTGTTTTGTGAGTGTTACTGAGTGTTGCTGTCATCAAGGATTTGATTATCATTATTTCTTTCAATCAGGTTCGTATTTGTAGGATGTGTTGTGTTCAAGTTACATTCCGTGTTTGTCAATCGTTGTAAAGATGACAGGTTTCATTCATCGATTCGTTTCTTACTGCATCAATAAACAGCTCGTCTTCTTCTTTATCTGAGACCTGACACACTGCATGCACGGGTTTTTTACACTGTCTTCCTTTAGCGGGACATTGACTTTTTCCACCGTGTGCTTTGTTTCCGCAGTAGCTGGATTTATGAATATGCTTGTATGTATCAGACGCTTCATATTTTTGCTGCCTTTTCAATTGTGTAATTCGGTTTTTGTTCAGCGCTCTTTGGAACTGTTGCTTTTTGGCTGTGCACTGCTTCAGTTCACGTGAGCCGCTCGGTGTACATGCATCGAAGGTTCCCAGCTGTGCTGGTGCCGTCTCGTGCTATGTCCATGGCTGTATTTAATGTTACCTTAATCCTTCCTCTCGCAGTTTTGCTGAGTTTGTGCCAAACACCACCCTGACCATCTCATGTTCCTCTGCATAAGCACAGTCATTCACCCGTGAATATTTAGTGGGAGTTTGCTATTGGATTGCCGCTGACGGACGGCTTTTTATGGGCAGGCACTAAATTACAAACGCCAGCAGCAGCCTGTCTATGAACTTAATTTAAAATGTAGGTTTACATCGTGCTTTGTTTCCGAAGTAGCAGAACTCATGAATATGGTTGTATATGTCACTCGCTCGCTTCTTATTGTTTCGCTGCCTTCTCAATTATATAATGCATGTTTTCTTCAGCGCTTTTTGGAGGTCTTCCTGGTTTTCTATGTACTGCGAGATTACGTAGGAGGCGTGATGATGTCACACGAAACCCCGCCCCCACGGGTTTGAAGCTCATCTCCATTACAGTAAATGGAGAAAAACAGCATCCAGTTATGACCATTACGCGTAGAATTTCGAAATGAAACCTGCCCAACTTTTGTAAGGAAGCTGTAAGGAATGAACCTGCCAAATTTCAGCCTTCCACCCGCAAGGGAAGTTGGAGAATTAGTGATGAGTGAGTGAGTGAGTGAGTGAGTGAGTGAGTGAGTGAGTGAGTGAGTGAGGGCTTTGCCTTTTATTAGTATAGATAATAATAGCCGCTCACTACTCAAAACACTTCAATGCATGAAAGACCCGGAATCGAACCCGTCACCTCTTGATTGGAGACAGCAGTTCTTACCTTTATACCAGCCAAGCAGATGTATATGTAGGTGTCTGTGTCGTACCCTATCCCAATTTCTTTTACTTTGGTTTAATTCTTGAAACAAAGTGCACTTGTTTTGTTATATCCGTGTCTTTTGTGAAAGTGTTTATTTGATATTTTTACTCCAGTCTTCACACATTATAGACTTCATGTGAAAATGTCATTAGTGCTATAACATGAAGAAAGTTTCTGTTTTAGCTATGTGTTCAACATTTTTTGCCTCACATTTCCTGTCATCCTACATTTACACAGATACTTGTAGACACGGAACACACATGAAATGTATGTGTTCCAAATAACAATATATTATTTACCCTGTACAACTACAGGCACCTCACACCCAGATAAATAGACTTGAGTTGGGAGAACTTGGTCTACAACTAAAGCTGTGTTGGTGGGGGAATAGAGAGCATGCTGCCTGCTGTTTGTGCTGTTTGATACATTTGCAAAACAAAAGATGCTGATGGAGATGTGTGAAGGAATTTAAGGTGTCCCAGGATTACGACTTTCTTCATAAGCTTCAGGGATTCTAGTGTTAAACACTACTGATAACAGCAGATTTAAAATAGTGGCATATCCGTCAAGTAGTTACCAAGCTGTCATTTAAATAAACTAGTATTGGCATTCAGAAATATGAAAATAGAATGCAGGGCTTGAACTTTAATGTGGGTTTGTCATAGAGATCTCCCTAATATAACAATAAATAGGGTAATGTTATAATCTTGGGGGACATTTCAGCATAGGGTTATATAAAGAATGTGATCATCAAAGACTATGGACTGCTTAAAATACTAAAAATAAAAATTCAAATATTATATCTGTACTGTTGATTAGAGAATTCCAAAATAATTTAGGATACTTATATTTAAACAAACCCTTAAAAGATGTTTTTATAAAGAAAATACTTTTAAAATCTGGCCTATCAGAGAATCACTCTGTTAGGTTTGCAACATTTGCTACTATAAGATTTATATTTACATCATTCGCTTGCTAATAAAAACTCACTAAAGCGTAACAATAATTGATGAGTCCAATTTTTTTTTACATTAATCCCACATTTCAGAACTCTTATAAAAGGGACATTGCTCTGCGGTTTCCAAAGTGTCTCACGTGAGTGATCAAACTTTGTTATTGCTAAGCTTGTGTGCAAATCCATAATTACAAAAGTTAACTGTAGTCAATTAATTTTAACTGAGAGACTGCATTACATTCACTAATGTACCATTCTAATATGTGACATTAATGCTTTTTCTATGTTCTTCACAATTATAGGGTGTTTTGTCTTGGTAGAGTAATATTTTACTCACTTTCCCCTTTTGTATTATTAATATACAGTAATATAGAGTATATCGTGCTTCGACTTTCGCGGCTTCACTCTATCCCGGATTTTATATGTAAGCATATCTAAATATACAACGCGGATTTTTCGCTGCTTCACGGGTTCTGCGGACAATGGATCTTTTTACTTCCTGTACATGCTTCCTCAGTTGGTTTGCCCAGTTGATTTCATACAAGGGACGCTATTGACGGATGGCTGAGAAGCTAAACAATCAGAGCATGCAGTTAAGTTCCTGTGTGCTGAATGGCTCAGTGACGGAGCACCGAATTCGATTCCGCAGCGTTAACTAGGAAGTCTCGTCTCGCTCATTCAGCATCAACGTGTTTCACTGTGTAAAGAGTTAACTTTTGTGCTCTTTTGTGTTTATCTTTGTGCATAGTCAAGCCCTTCATTATGGCTCCAAAACGATCTGCTCCTGCTACTGCTTCAGGGGCCATGCCCAAGCGCCAATGGAAGATGTTAACGATTGCCGAAAAGGTAAAAGTTTTGGAGATGTTTTTATTTAAAAAGTAGGAAAGGAATATAAGATCTACAGCCACAGTGTCCTTTTAACCAGGGTGCAAAACGAGTTGTAAGTGGATGTCATAAGGCAGTAGTCTGGATGGAATCTGCTTTAGGGATTTGGATTGAAGACTGCCGGAAGAAGAACAATGGCGGTGCTACACAGTCATCTGAAGAGGCTCCTTTAGAAAAGCTGTAACGCTCTCCTTTGTTGTGCAGTAAAACTAAACTCATCGTTATCGGACATGTCATCGTGTTATTGTTGGTGAGTAACCATAATTAATTTTCTACTTACAGTACTTAGTACATGTATGTATGTTTAGTGTCACTGTACACACATTTACTGTATACAATTTTTCTTGCATTGTACGTATTTATTGCTGGTAGCCTGTTTATCTTAATGGCTGCAACATATGTGATATCGGAGACACTCGATATCTTTAAAATAATATTTAGGTTTTACTGTATATAAACAGTGTGTTTACATAAATAATTTCAATGAATCTTACCTAATATCTAAGAGAATACAAAGGGTTTATGCTGTATAACTGTGCGGGAATATTTATAAACAGTGTGGGAGAGTTTATATTGGCTTAACATATATAAAAATAACCATACAAACATATGGTTTCTACTTCGCTGATTTTCACCTGGTTCTGGAACGCAACCCCCCGATCGAGGAGTTATTACTGTATAGCCTTTGTCAGAATATCTCAAATCTCCCAGTCTTACCACTGTTTATAAGGTATTGTACCATATAATTTCTCCCCACCTTCCCTTCTACATCTATAACCCCAGGCAATTAGGTGTAGTAAAAGACAAACAGGAGTTAAGTTACACATAATATAATGTATATTGATAATATTCATAAATAATAACAATATGCAAACTACATTTGAATATTGCCAACCATACCACCTGATAAATGGTGATGTGTAGTTTCAGGCGGCACACAGACATGTTAGTTACTTAAAATGTCTCTAGTTAATGACTCAGGTGCCACCACGAATGGCAGCCTTTCCAGCAGCTACGTGTATGACTTTATCATTCTACTTTGTTTTGTATTATTCTGTATTTCACTGATCGCTCCTACCACTTTCTTTTATGTGGACTTGTTCCCTGGACACTTTTTACTACTTTGACATGGATTTTTACATGGTGAGACTTGTCTACTCAGGTAGTCAGCTTCAAGCACTAAGAACAAAGGCCCCTGCCGGTGTGATTCCCTATTTACCCGACGAGGTAAGAAGGTTGTATTGTGGCAGCAAAGCCGGCGCTAAGCTAAAAGCTAAGAGGCTAGCTAGAAAGTGGCGATACAAGCCGCCGGTGCCTTCTGTGATCCTGGGAAATGTGAACTCACTACCAAATAAGATCGACGAACTGGCTGCGCTGGTGAAAAATGTCAGGACCTATAGAGAATGCAGTTTGTTCTGTTTTTGTGAAACGTGGCTAACAACTAAAATCCCAGATGTTAACGTGGAGCTACCTGGGTTTAGCACAGTTAGAGCGGACAGGGACGTAAATACCTGCGGGAGGTGGAAAGGAGGAGGACTCGCTCTCTATGTGAATGCAGCTCTGGACAAGTAAACGTCAAAATCTCCACTTGCTACATGGAGATTACGTCTGCGTCCCTATTACTTGCCCATAGAGTTTGGACACGTCATTGTTGTTATTGTTTACTTCCCTCCTTGGGCACATGTGGCGATAACGTGTGACATCATCCATTCCGCTGTTGCTAAACTACAAATGCAGCACCCCGAGGTGCTTGTGCTAATCTCTGGAGACTTTAACCATGTGACGCTGAACAAAACATTACGTGCCTTCTCCCAGTATGTGGATTGTAACACCCGGGGAAATACTGTAGGGCTATTGACCTACTGTATGCAAATGTTAAAGACGCATACAGCACCACCCTGCTGCCTGCGCTTCGGAAAGCAGATCATAACCTGATTTTGCTTCAGCCTCACTACAAACCAAGAGTGAGGGAACTACCTACAACCACACACTCATTCAGGATATGGTCCCCTGAGGCAGAGCAGGCTCTGAGAGACTGCTTTGGAACTACGGACTGGCATATCCTACAGGGATCATATAGTGCAAACATTGAGGAGGTTGTTGACTGCACTACTGACTACATCAACTTCTGTATGGACATTGTAGTTCCAGTAAGAACAGTACGCTGCTATGCAAACAACAAGCCATGGATTACAAGTGACATCAAGGGCCTTTTGAACTAGAAGAAAAGGTCTTTTAAAGGCGGTGATCAGCATGAGCTCAAGCGCGTGCAGAAGGAACTCCGAGTCCAGCTCAGGGCGGCAAAGGAGCAGTACAGGAGAAAGCTGGAGCAGAAATTGCAGAATAACAGCATGAAGGAAGTGTGGGATGGGATGAAGATCATCAAAGGGTGCAGCTTGAAGCGGGGTGCCACCATCGAGAGAGACATGAAGAGAGCAAACCAAATGAACAACTTCTTTAACAGGTTGACCATCCTAACCCACTCTCACCTCGGAGTACTGCACCCTCCACCCATCCTTCTGCTGATACCAGCATAGGAAAGACATCCCCACCCACAATTACAGCAGCGCAGGCCTGCAGAGAGCTAAGGAGACTTAGAAAAGCAGCGGGTCCAGATGGAGTATCACCACGACTGCTGAAGGCCTGTGCGTTGTAGCTGGGGAGTCCTCTACAGCGCATCTTCAACCTGAGCCTGGAACAGGGGAGAGTCCCGAGGCTTTGGAAATCATCTTGTATCATCCCAGTCCCAAAGTTATCACGTCCTAGTGAGCTGAATGACTTCTGGCCTGTTGTTCTGACGTCACATCTGATGAAGACCATGGAGTGGCTGCTGCTTCACCACCTGAGGCCACAGGTCCGCCATGCCCTCGACCCTTTACAGTTCGCAAATCAGGAGAAGGTGGGAGAGGAGGATGCCATTATCTATATGCTACACTGATCCCTCTCCCACTTGGACAGAGGCAGTGGTGCTGTAAGAATTATGTTTCTGGACTTCTCTAGCGCCTTCAACACTGTCCAACCTCTGCTCCTTAGGGACAAGCTGACAGAGATGGGAGTAGATTCATAACTGGACCCTATGGATCGTGGACTATGTTACAGACAGAACTCAGTATGTGCGTCTTGGGAACTGCAGGTCTGACATTGTAGTCAGCAACGCAGGAGCACCACAGGGGACTGTACTTTCTCCGGTCCTGTTCAGCCTATATACATCGGACTTCCAATACAACTTGGAGTCCTGCCACGTGCAAATGTTCGCTGATGACACTGCTATCGTAGGCTGCATCAGGAGTGGGCAGGAGGAGGAGTATAGGAACCTAATCAAGGACTTAATTAAGGACTCTTACATGGTGCAACTCAAACCACCTACAACTGAACACCAGCAAAACCAAGGAGCTGGACCCCGTGATCATCAGAGGTGACTGTGTGCAGAGGGTGCAGACCTATAAATATCTGGGAGTGTAGCTGGATTATAAATTGGACTGGACTGCCAATACTGATGCTCTGTGCAAGATAGAATGGATCCAACTATACTTCCTTAGAAGGCTGGCGTCTTTCAACATCTGCAATAAGATGCTGCAGATGTTCTTTCAGACGGTTCTGGCGAACGCCCTCTTCTATGCGGTGGTGTGCTGGGGAGGCAGCATAAAGGAGAGGGACGCCTCATGCCTGGACAAACTGGTGAGGAAGGCAGACTATTGTAGGCACGGAGCTGGACAGTTTGACAACCGTGGCAGAGTGACGGGCGCTGAGCAGGCTCCTGTCAATCATGGAGAATCCACTGCATCCACTGAACAGTATCATCTCCAGACAGAGTAGCAGCTTCAGCGACAGACTGCTGTCACTGTCCTGTTCCACATCCATCTATCTATCTATCTATCTATCTATCTATCTATCTATCTATCTATCTATCTATCTATCTATCTATCTATCTATCTATCTTTTGTGGTCAGCATTCTTCAGTACAGGCCACATGCCTGTCTCAATATGGCTGCCGAGCTGTGCTCTTCATTGTGTTGTCCTTTTCAGTTCATGATGTGTGATTGTATTTCATCAGTTTGGTTAGAGAGAGATAGGGTGAGGTAAAGCAAGCAAATTTATAGGTTTTCTGTCCAACCTCTACAGCCAATAGGGCGTCATGGTACTTAATGGCTTTTTATACAAGCCAGTTCCAAACAGCCATACATCAGACCAATGAGGGAATAGAACACCTTCACACCTTCCCTCCAAACCATATGTTAAGGTAAAGCTTGGCAGTTAGGCAGCCTGGCTTTCTGGGGGTTGAAAGAGAGACTTTAGCAGAGAAACACTTATCACACTTGTTTGAGGCACTTCCCCTCAACCCTGTTGTAAAATTACCCTAAAAGAGGTTCTTAAACCATCAAACCATTGCTGTTATTATCAATAATGTAACACTACAGTGATCCCTCCTCGATCGCGGGGGTTGTGTTCCAGAACCCCCTACAAAAGGTGAAAATCTGCAAAGTAAAAATTATACGTTTATATTGTTATTTTTATATTGTCACGTTTAGGTCACAGATTTGCACAGAAACACAGGAGGTTGTAGAGACAGGGCCTTTAAAACACTGCAAACAAACATTTGACTCTTTTTGAAAAGTTTAAACTGTGCTCCATGACAAGACAGAGATGACAGTTCCGTCTCACAATTAAAAGAATGCAAACATATCTTCCTCATCAAAGTACATGTAAGAAGTAGAGAATGTCAGAGAGAGAGAGAGACAGAGAGAGAAAAGTAAACAATCAAAAATCAATAGGTGCCTTTAAGTATTCGAAGCACCGCCCAACAAAGCAGACGCAATAAAGGGAGCAATGTGAAGGTAGTCTTTCAGCATTTTTTAGAGGAGCATCCGTATCCTCTAGGCCAGTGTGCGAACAGCCTCTCTGCTCACACAAACTCCGTCAGGAGCAGAGAATGTCAGAGAGAGAGAGAGAAAAGCAAACAATTAAAAATCAATAGGTGCTGTTTGGGCTTTTATGTATGCGAAGCACTGCGCGGAAAGCATATCGTATATCATTGAGGACTTTTATTTTATATACTGTATAATACCTGCTCTGATTGGGTAGCTTCTTAGCCATCCGCCAATAGCATTCCTTGTATGAAATCAACTGGGCAAACCAACTGAGGAAGCATGTACCATAAATTAAAAGAAATCTTCAAACCAGCGAAAAATCTGTGATATATATTTAGATATGCTTACATATAAAATCCGCGATGGAGTGAAGCCGCGAAAGTCGAAGCGCGATATAGCGAGGGGTCACTGTATAGGGTGGTCCAAGACCTAATTATGCATTTTTCTTTGCATTTACTTAAAATGTGCAGCAAAAAAGTATTTGGCGTCCAGGGATGCATTAAGTATGTGGCAAGTTTAAGGATTAAAGCCCCAAGGCTTCTGGCAATGAAACTGCGCTTGCATAAATTACAGTACATACAGAGGTAACATTGGAATTTTACATTCTAGCACTGCGGGTGACATATCAGTACAGTACTGTACAGTATACGGCTTTACCTTTACATTCTTTTTTTTAAGGTAATGTATTGAAATGAAACTAAAGTGTTTTGGGGGCATATTTAGGGTTTACACTATAAAAATAGGCATTTTTAACCACGGCTTTTCACAATTCGCGGGTGCTCTAGGAACATAACTCCCACGAATTTCGAGGGTGGACTACAGTGGTGTGAAAAACTATTTGCCCCCTTCCTGATTTCTTATTCTTTTGCATGTTTGTCACACAAAATGTTTCTGATCATCAAACACATTTAACCATTAGTCAAATATAACACAAGTAAACACAAAATGCAGTTTTTAAATGATGGTTTTATTATTTAGGGAGAAAAATCCAAACCTACATGGCCCTGTGTGAAAAAGTAATTGCCCCTTGTTAAAAATAACCTAACTGTGGTGTATCACACCTGAGTTCAATTTCCGTAGCCACCCCCAGGCCTGATTACTGCCACACCTGTTTCAATCAAGAAATCACTTAAATAGGAGCTGCCTGACACAGAGAAGTAGACCAAAAGCACCTTAAAAACTAGACATCATGCCAAGATCCAAAAAAATTCAGGAACAAATGAGAACAGAAGTAATTGAGATCTATCAGTCTGGTAAAGGTTATAAAGCCATTTCTAAAGCTTTGGGACTCCAGCGAACCACAGTGAGAGCCATTATCCACAAATGGCAAAAACATGGAACAGTGGTGAACCTTCCCAGGAGTGGCGGCCGACCAAAATTACCCCAAGAGCGCAGAGACGACTCATCCGAGAGGTCACAAAAGACCCCAGGACAACATCTAAAGAACTGCAGGCCTCACTTGCCTCAATTAAGGTCAGTGTTCACGACTCCACCATAAGAAAGAGACTGGGCAAAAACGGCCTGCATGGCAGATTTCCAAGACGCAAACCACTGTTAAGCAAAAAGAAAATTAGGGCTCTTCTCAATTTTGCTAAGAAACATCTCAATGATTGCCAAGACTTTTGGGAAAATACCTTGTGGACGGATGAGACAAAAGTTGAACTTTTTGGAAGGCAAATGTACCGTTACATCTGGCGTAAAAGGAACAGCATTTCAGAAAAAGAACATCATACCAACAGTAAAATATGGTGGTGGTAGTGTGATGGTCTGGGGTTGTTTTGCTGCTTCAGGACCTGGAAGGCTTGCTGTGATAGATGGAACCATGAATTCTACTGTCTACCAAAAAATCCTGAAGGAGAATGTCCGGCTATCTGTTCTTCAACTCAAGCTGAAGCGATCTTGGGTGCTGCAACAGGACAATGACCCAAAACATACCAGCAAATCCACCTCTAAATGGCTGAAGAAAAACGAAATGAAGACTTTGGAGTGGCCTAGTCAAAGTCCTGACCTGAATCCAATTGAGATGCTATGGCATGACCTTAAAAAGGCGGCTCATGCTAGAAAACCCTCAAATAAAGCTGAATTACAAAAATTCTGCAAAGATGAGTGGGCCAAAATTCCTGCAGAGCGCTGTAAAAGACTCATTGCAAGTTATCGCAAACGCTTGATTGCAGTTATTGCTGCTAAGGGTGGTCCAACCAGTTATTAGGTTCAGGGGGCAATTACTTTTTTACACAGGGCCATGTAGGTTTGGATTTTTTTCCTAAATAATAAAACCATCATTTAAAAACTGCATTTTGTGTTTACTTGTGTTATATTTGACTAATGGTTAAATGTGTTTGATGATCAGAAACATTTTGTGTGACAAACATGCAAAAGAATAAGAAATCAGGAAGGGGGCAAATAGTTTTTCACACCACTGTATATATTAAAAATAGTAGTGTCCCTAGCACTGACTCCTGAGGGACACCACTTTTAACATCACCCGATTCTGATAAAGATTCTAGCACCATAATACTCCACTTCCTGTTTCTGAGTCAGTTTTGCACTCATCTACATAGTACACTCTGAACTCACACTTGTTTAAGTTTGATGCCCAACCTTTCATGTAGCACTTTATAAAATGCTTTCTGAAAGTCTAGATAAATACTGCCTTATGCACCACTTTAATCAAATTCTTTTGTTGCTTCCTCATAGATTTCTATAATGTTAGTAAGACATGACCTCCCTCTTCTGAACTCACCTCTGACTGTTCAGTAAAACTCTCGTTCTTGCCATGTGTTCTATCTATCTATCTATCTATCTATCTATCTATCTATCTATCTATCTATCTATCTATCTATCTATCTATCTATCTATCTATCTATCTATCTATCTACAGTATCTATGTATTGTCACAAAAGCCACGATGAGACAAAGCAAGGTTTGGGGCAGCCACCTGTATAATTTGTTTTCCTGGCTGCAAAGCATTCTTTTCAAATGATAGCACTGCTGTGCACAAAACCGAGTCCAATACAGAACTGAGGGCATATGGAAAAGGAGGAGGTTTTTAAAGGGGAAGACAAGAAGTGAGATCATAGGGGTCGGGCTCATTGAGGTCTTCAGCCATTGGTTCGAGCCCGGACGTGACATCACAGGGGCCCGAGCCGGCAAGGTCTCCTTCGATAGGCTTGGTCCCGGAAGTGACGTCAGGAGAGCCAGGCAGAATCTCCCGGCAATGCCCTGCAGGCAAAGAAGAAAAAGAGTCAGTGCACTCTGCCACATCCTGGTATGTCTCAGAACTGTCCTTACCCAAGCCCTTTAGCTGCCTCCCATGCGCACGTGTGTGACACTATCTATCTATCTATCTATCTATCTATCTATCTATCTATCTATCTATCTATCTATCTATCTATCTATCTATCTATCTATCTATCTATCTATCTAATTCCTTCCATTAATTTACCTGTGATGCACATTAAGCTTAGTGATGGTATAATAATTTGCCATTTTCCAGTACTTCGGAATTTCCCCAATGACTTCTTAAAAATGTGTGATAAATTTATATATGTACTCACTAACCTCCTTAAAAACTCCAGGATAAATGTTATCTGGTCCTGGTGATTTGTTTGACTTCAGCCAGTTTAATCAGAGCAGTACTTCTACTTGGTGAATCCAGAATATTTTCTGCAATGTTTAAAGAAGATTGGTAACCATAAGTAATATCCATGTTCAAACAATGAAAGCAATATTACTGTATATACAAAAAACACAGAAGTCTGAAATGTGTGTAGTTCTTTCATTTTAAAAATTGCATTGTCTGTTTCTTATAGTGATCATATTTTGACACATTGCCCAGCCAGAAAGAGGTTGCATGTGACAGGGGTGTGGCTCAGAAGGGTTCTAAATCTAAAAAGAAGAACCCAAACTGGTTGTATATGTGAATCATTTGCAAGGTTGTAATAATACTCCACAGGCACCAGGGTAACTTAGCTCCTTACTTTTATACTGTTAACAATGCAACACACTAATACCAATAATAACAATAATAATGCATTTTATTTATTTAGCACCTTTCCCATGCTCAAGGTACTCCAGGCCACCTAATGCAATGCTGGATTTCTTACTCTTGATTATGGTGTCAGACTTAAAAGCTTCATAACCCCCTCCCTCTCCCTTGGTAATTTGACTTGCAGATACTTGATGATTTAATGTTCTTTGATGAAAAGGCCTCTTGTCATCACAGGACCATGGGCACAAATCCAGATGTTAAATAAAAGCCCATGGAAAAATATAGTAGCTGAATGCTGTTTTTCTTCAGCCATTGTTATATAAATACAATTCCAACATGGATGTTGTTTATTTACACTAACTGATGGAGCCCAATGTGCTCTTGTTAATGCAATATGGCAGACTGATGAAAACTAACAGAAAATTTCCTTTAATCAGCTAGGTTCATTAATGCGGCATTACATATAATGTATATGAAGCATTTCAGTTACACCAGTCATCATACAGGTAAATGGTATATTGTAGAAACACCCTCTGCTGTTAAGAATTGAATAAAGTGTAAAATTTGGTATTACTTAAGAGTCATGGATAAATGCCTGGTCAAAAGAAATAAGATTTCTTACATTTAAATTTTGTTCTTAGATAACAGTTTAAAGTTAAACAATGCATATGATTTAATTTTCTAATTTAAATGTGCTGGTACAAATGAAGTTATGGTGTCCTAGTTTAACAGACAGGCAGTTTCAAGCACTTTTTTCTTTTCTCTTATACTCCGCCTTTAGCCCCAGCTCAGCCATTGACCAGGGAGCGAATAAGGAGTACCTAAATGCTAATAAAACAGGGTTACCATCTGGTGTCCCTGCTCTTTATGTTGGTTGACAGTACATGGATGGTAGGCCAGCCCTTGAACAGCAAAATAAATAGGTGCCTCCAGGGGGATCCATCATACCTACTTTGTAGAACTTCCATTTGAGCCAAAAATGCTTCCAGTGGACTATGTTCTAGCACCAGATGTACTCCTAGGTTCCAATATAAAGAAGCCACTCAACTTTATCCCGGCAAGCTGGAGTTCAGTGGAAGTAGGACAAAGCTCACCTGGAAGAGTACAGAGAGAGAGGAAAAGATAAAAATTGAATCGGAATTGTGATTGTGTTTATTTATTTTGTACAGTGATTTATCAAAATAAAATTTTATTGAATCGGCAGTGTTGTGGTGGTTTTGGCTGAGGTTTGGAGTACTGTAACGCCTCCTTTTGATCACAATGCATATTTCTACCTTTTAGTAATTATACTCTAACACACTATATTACATGCATACTCATGTTTACAGACCACAGTATCACATTAATTACTAATTGCTACATTCCAGCTGAACACTATTGGTTTTGTGCATAGAGCCAGCCAGTGTAAATCATCTTCCAAGTGGGAAGCACACAATTTCTGTCTTGCTTTGCATTGTCTGTCAAGTACTGTACACCTGTAAACAAGTACTGCATAGTGTTTAATTATTTTTAACATACTTTCTCAATACATAAATGTAATTAAACTTGTAGATATGTAAAGACAATTTTAATTAATACAAAAATTGGATGCATGGTTATACAAACTGTTATGTTAGCAAAATGTGTTTACATAGTGACAAAATCTCAACAATCATGTGTAGAGATTTTTCTTTAGATCTGTTAATTTGACTACTTTTTCTGTTTGTAATCTAGCTAGATCTCCAACACTTTGTAATTATAATTTTAATTAAATTCATGTATTCATTTCAGCTATCCAGTATATATGCTTCCAAGTTTTCAAACAAAAGCTCTTTTATAACTTTAAACTCCCAGTAGATACATTTCCTTGGCAGAGTACCACAGACACTCATTATTAATTGCATTACTCTAGGTTATTTTACAAATAGTTATACATTAACATTGTTTTAGTGTTTGGTCAAAATATGTCCGTAGAGTTTACTGTTAATTGTTACTAATTATTATATACTGGCAATTTATTTGGATAGGGTAATATACCTAATTTTTGGCTTACAAAAACTTACAGTTACACCAAAACATACCTGTAGGTTCTATTGTATAATTTTCCAAGCATATCAACTATGGTCTGTGGTTACCATTTTTCCATCAAGAAGACAGGTAGAATATGGATTTAACACAAGTATGATCTGTTTCAGTAGTAGCAGCTGTGGAGGTTCAGTCCTGAACACAGATAGACAGTCACCAGATGTCCAAGAAACACATTTTAATTATTCTTTTGCCTTGTACAGCACCACACAATGCATAAACCAGCTAGTCTCAGTTTTTTCTTTCTCTATCTTCTTCTCTTTCTGCCGCCCTCATTCCTCCACACATAAGCTCCTTCCTCTTCCACCTGGCTCTGGCTCAACTAATGGAGTGAGGCAGGCACTTTTATAATGCCCCAATGTGCTCCAGGTGTTTCTTGACGATCTTCCAGCGGCACTTCCTGGAGTGGCGGAAGTGCCTAATGAGCACCCGGAAGACACTCTGGGTGTGTCTGGAATTTCTTCCAGCAGCACTTCCGAGTGTGGTGGAAGTGCTGCAATCAAGGGCTCCACAAATCTCTGGGCGACCACTGGCAATGGCCATGGGCCCCAACAGGGTTGAGCTTTTAGGTTCTGATCCCATGGCCCCATTACAGACCATGGTAGCTGCCCTCTCATGGTCCAGGGGAGGTATTGTCCCAGCTGGGCAGGATCCCCAGAAGTCTGCCAAAAAGCCAATTGAAATATAGCTTGACGCACTGATTCTTCAAGTTTTAATGATTTTTGCTGTACACATCAATCTGTTTGGAAGTCTTTTTTTCCAATGTTTACTGCTAATACTCAAGCTGTTTTAAAATTTAAGCACTGCTGTATTGCTTTTAGCTATTTAAACAAGCAAGCTGTTTCTAAATATATAGCCCATTGTATATTGAACTCTGTCCTCCCTTATGAGGCGACCACAGTAATTATGTTGATTGACAATGTATGTAAATTCAATAGTTTATAAAATGAATCACTATTCTTTGTTTCTTTGACCATTCTGACCATGCTGTAACAGACTGCTTTTGAAGAATTCAAAAGATTCAATGAACATCTTTTCCCCTGCCTGATAACTGATTGTCCTGTAAGATGATGTTTCTTTCTTTAATAAGATGTTAAAATTTCTACCACAGTTTTTGGCGCCCAACATTAAGGTGTTCTGTACCCTAGAGGGAACTCCCAGCAGAATCTCAAAAGATGCAAAGCCAATAATGTGATATTGGAACGGACTTGTTCTCATCTGCACAGGACTCCCCTCAAAAGGACGCAATTGTCGGACCTGAAACAGTAGGAGGAAGCCTGTTCATTTGTTCTTTTGAGGATAAGATGCTGGGTTAGACCCCAATCCATTAGAATAGGAGCAATTTCTGTCTAGAGTTAAAGTTAACTTTTAGTATAATAAGGTTATGAAGAGTAACAAGATTTCTGTGAGTGCCTTTTGCCTGCTAGAGTGAGCATATGTTGTCCCAGGGCTTCACTGAGATCCATTGGAGGTTGCCAGTGAGTAAAAAATAGTGCCAAGGTCATTCCTCGTCACATGGCGGATTATTTTGGGATGCCATCCGGAGGAAGTGACCCTCTATTGTCTGGGGGATTCACCCAGATATCACTCTGTTTTTGGCAAAAGGTCTCAGTAGAGAGCAAAACAGGTAGGTGAAAGATCTATTAACACTAGAATTACCAAAGCCTATGAAAAAAGTAATAATCCCAGCCCATCTTAAATCTGTTTGCACCTCTCTGTCGGTGTCTTTTGTGCTGTAAATGTGTTGATCAACACAAGCAGCAAGCAGCCTGCTATCCCATCCTCCCACCAACGTAGAAAGGGTAGAAAGTTCTCTCAGCTCAAGTCTGTTGACCTGCGTGTGAGTTCGGAAGTTGTATAGGTTAAATAATATATTGTTACTTGGAATACATGCATTTCATGTGTGTTCCGTGTCTACAACAATCTATGTAAGCACATCATTAAAACAGAAATGTTTTGCATGTTTTAGTAATAATTGACAAAATGTAGACATGAAGTGTATAATGTGTGAAGACTGAAGTCCAACAAGTGTGCTTTTATTCAAGATTATAACTGCAGAAAAAGAACTCGCATTAGGGGGTCCAGCATTGGTATGCCCATAAAACGACCACTTTGGTGGTGCAGTGGTAAGAACTCCGGATTCATAATCAAAATGTTTGTGGCTCAATCCCGAACACCTCCGTTTTGAGTACTGAGTTGCTCTAATTCTTACTATTATAGAATAAAAACATACATTTAATATGAGTCTGTAACAGCCAGTTCACGTTCATGCTTGACCCGAACTGACACTGCTGTTTTCAAATAAAGACATACTATAACAGAGGTGAACTCAGATGAGGACGAGGGTTCTACATCAGAGAAAGAGAACAGAAACCCTCCCCACAAGAAATGTCCACTCACATATAAGAACAACGCAGATGCAATAGGTGTAAATGTGAAAGATAATATGGAACAAAACTTTTAAGTCTTTACACCTGCAAGTAAAAGCTGTTTTTCCTAGCACTTAAATTTGAACCTGGAGAGTGAGCTGTGCTAAAGGTCGGCAGACAAACGAATCATTGGACAAGCAAACCATACAAGAGAGAGGATCAAGCCGTTGGCCAGGCTGTCAACCAATTGACTACTGGACAATATCCCCCTTCCAGTTCAAGGGATTACAGATTCCTGCTGCTAACAACTCAACTGTGCTGGTGTCCATTGACATCAAAAGATTATCATGGGTCCAGAATTGTAGAGGGCAGCCGTCATGGCATCCAGACCATAGCCTCATTCATTAGCTGAAGAGTTCCAGATATTGATATCCTTTGTATTGGAGTATTGGACCCCAAGATCTTCTGCTTCTTCTTCAGGTGCTTCCGTTAGGGGTAGCCACAGCGGATCATCTTGTTCCATATGTTCCTGTCCTCTACATCTTGCTTTGTTACACAAATCACCTGCAGGCATCTCACCACATCCATAAACCTTCTCTTAGGCCTTTCTCCTTTTCTCTTGCCTGGCAGCTCTATCTTTAACAACCTTTTCCCAGTATAGCCAGCATCACTCTTCTGCACATGTCCAAACCAACGCAATCTCACCATTCTGACTTTGTCTCCCAACTGTCCAACCTGAGCTGACCCTCTAATGTACTCATTTCTAATCCTGTCCATCCTCATCACATCCAATGCAAATCTTAGCATCTTTAACTCTGCCACCTCCAGCTCTGTCTCCTGCTTTCGGATCATTGTCACCGTCTCCAACCCATAAAACAAAGCTGGTCTCACTGCTGTCCTGTAGATCTTCCCTTACTTTTGATAACCATCTGTCACAAATTACTCCTGACACTCTTCTCCACTCATTCCACCCTGCCGGCACTCTTTTTCACCTCTCTTCCACAATCCCAGTTACTCTGTACTATTGATCCCAAGTATTTAAACTCATCCACCTTCGCAAACTCTACTCCTTGCATCTTCACCATTCCACTGACCTTCCTCTCATTTACACACATGTATTCTGTCTTGTTCCTACTGACCTTCATTTTTCTCCTCTCTAGAGCATATCACCACCTCTCCAGGGTCTCTTCAACATTCTCCCTACTCTCGCTACAGATCATAATGTCATCAGCAAACAGCATAGTCCATTGGGACTCCTGTATAATCTTGTCTGTCAACCTGTCTGTCACCTCCATGTTGAATGCATTCGTCACCCTTACTGCAGACCTCACCACTGTCACACTTCCCTCGTACATATCCTGTACAACTCTTACATACTTCTGTGCCACTCCCGACTTCCTCATACAATATAATAACTCCTCTCAAGGCACCCTGTTATATGCTTTCTCCAAGTCCACAAAGACACAATGCAACTCCTTCTGGACCTCTCTATACTTCTCCATCAACACCCTCGGAGCAAACATTGCATTGTGCTTTCTTGGCATGAAACCATACTGTTGTTCACTAATCATCACCTCCCTTCTTAACCTAGCTTCCACTATTTTTTCGTAAAACTTTGTGCTGTGGCTCATCAATTTTATCCCCCTAGAGTTACTAGAGCTCTGCTCATCTCCCTTATTCTTAAAAAGCAGTACCAGTACACTTCTTCTCAGGCATCCTCTCACTTTTCAAGATTCCATTAAACAATCTGGTTAAAAACTCCACTGCCATCTCTCCTAAACATGTCGATGCTTCCACAGGTATGTGATTTGGACCAACGGCATTTCCATTATTCATCCTCTTCATAGCTGTGCTTACTTCCTCCTTGCTAATACGTTGCACTTCCTGATTCACTATCACCACATCATCCAACCTTGTCTCTCATTCTCTTCATTCATCAGCCTCTCAAAGTACTTTTTCTATCTTCTCAACACATCCTCCTCGCTTGTGAGTATGTTTCTTTCTTTATCCTTTAACACCCTAACCTGCTGCCCATCTTTCTCAGCTCAGCCCCCCTGTCTAACCAATCAGTACAGGTCCTCTTCCCCCTTCATAGTGTCCAACCTCTCATACAACTCATCATACACTTTTTCTTTAGCCTTCACCACCTCTCTCTTTACCAGGCACCTTATCTCTTTGTACTCTTGTCTACTTTATGCATCTCTCTGACTATCTCACTTCTTCTTCGCCATCCTTTTCCTCTGTATACTCTCCTGTACTTCCCCATTCCACCACCAGGTTTCCTTTTCCTTCTTCCTATGTCCAGATGTCACACCAAGCACCCTTCTTGGTTTCACCCTTACTACGTTTGCTGTAGTTGCCCAGCTGTCTGGTAACTCTTCATTGCCACCCAGTGCCTGTCTTACCTCCTCCCTAAACTCAACCTTGCAGTCTTCCTTTTTCAATTTCCATCATTTGATCCTTGGCTCTGCCCTCACTCTCCTCCTCTTCTTGATCTCCAGTGTCATCCTACAGACCACTATCCTATGCTGTCTATCTACACTTTCCCCTGCCACCACTTTGCAGTCTTTAATCTCCTTCAGATTGATTCTTCTGCATAGGATATAATCTACCTATGTGCATATTTCTCCACTCTTGTACGTCACCCTAAGTTTCTCCTTCTTCTTAAAATACATATTCACCACAGCCATGTCCATCCTTTTTGCAAAATCCACTATCATCTGACCTTCTTCATTCCTCTTCTTGACACCATACATACTCCATGACATCACCTCCTCATCTCCTATGTTCCCTTCATCAATATCTCTATTGAAGCCCATTCCAATCACCACTTTCTGTCCCTTGGGTACACTGTCCATCACTTCATCCAACTCACTCCAAAAATCTTCTTTCTCATCCATCGCACACCCAACTTGTGTGCTTGTTCATGACCATTACTTTGTCTGACAATCTTTTCACCTCCAAAACACTCTTGAGATACTGTTCCTTCAGAATAACTTCTACCCAATTTCTCCTCCCATCCAAACCATGATAGAAAAATTTGAATCCACCTGGCCTTATTCCCCTTCTATTTAGTTTCTTGCACACACAATATATCAGCCTTCCTTCTCTTCATCATGTTGGCTAAATCTCTCCCCTTACCAGTTATACTGCCAACATTCAAAGTTACTACCCTCAGTTCCACTCTATTTACCTTCCTCCTCTCCTCTTCCCTCTGGATACATCTCCCTCCTCGTCTTCTCGTTCTTCGGCCAACAATAGCCCAATTTCCCCAACACCCTATTGGCTAACAGTACTGGTGGCAGTCGTTTCATTGTCAGCACAAAGAAACACAATGGTCTGTGCATCCCCTGTGGCTAGGTTACTGGACCCCAAGACCTGATTCACACTTTTTCAGTGCAGAGTTCTATGTTCTTTACCAGAGCCACTTTAACTGTTCTTGATTTGCCTTATAATTCATTCACTCGTTTGCAATTTTATGACAGTTGTTGACCAAGTATCTGAATTCTTCTTGCCCTAGGAGTCGGAACAACAATCTAATCTCAATTTTTCTGCAGCAACATCTTGAACCATGGATTTATGGATGTTATAGGAGGAAAGCCTAATTACAGTGGAACCTCGGTTTGCGAGCATAATTTGTTCCAGAAACGTGCTCGCAATCCAAAGCACTCGTATATCAAAGCGAATTTCCCCATAAGAAATAATGGAAACTCAGATGATTCGTTCCACAACCCAAAACTATTCATATAAAAATGATTAATACAAAATATAAAGTAAAATACATAATACAAATTAACCTGCACTTTACCTTTAAAAAGAATCATGGCTGGTGTGAGTTTCTAAACTCATGTGGGATTCCACCCAACGGGACGACACGCGGAAGAGCGTCCCAAAGCAATCGCAGTCTCCCAGCGCTGTAGCAGCGCATCCAAAAAGATCGCAGACATGCTATAAGCGCCTGTCGTCAATGGGTCATACAAGGTACATTATAAAGATCCCGCTACAATAAATAGCAGCACTGTTGCTGTTTCAAGCTGAATAAAGCTGGTGTTAAAGTACTGAGACTCAGCTTTGTGTTTTGGGGAGCAATATGGGGACTCGCACTTCACAGCGCACACACACACAGTCACAATGCTGTAGTAAACAGTTTACGCTCGTATGGATGTTGACTATATGAGTGAGGCACACAGATTCAGACGGAGAATAGGAGATGATTGCCAGAGAGAGAGAGAGAAAGAGAGAGAGACGGGCGAGCGAGATAAGGAGAGAGAGAGAGAGAGAGAGAGACGCACTGGGCGAGCGAGCGAGATAAGGAGGAGAGAGAGAGAGACACGCTGGGCTAGCGAGATAAGGAGAGAGAGAGATGCGCTGGGCGAGCGAGCGATATAAGGAGAGAGAGAAGAACCATCAGCTCAGTTGTGATCACATGACGCTCAGCAGACAAAGTGTATCCATACTACTCGTATTGCAAGACATCGCTCGTTTATCAAGTCAAAATTTATTAAAAATTTTGGCTTGTCTTGCAAAACACTCATAAACCAAGTTACTCGTAATCTGAGGTTCCACTGGACCTGCAAGCACAGCAGGCAAATGAGCTCCTTTTCATTAGCAATATGTATTTATTGAATATTCATAACTATTTTATTAATGGAAATAATGCACAATTATTATTTAAATTGGTTTGAGTTTAACTTATAGCAATTGGAGTAGTATAAATTAACAAGTTTAAAAAATGTGATTATCATAACTTGTTTAGCACTTAAAGTAAAGAGTAAATATTTTTAGATAGATGTTTCTAGTACATCTAATTGTATTGATACTTCGTGAAAAAAACAGATTAATATTTGTATTTGAACTGATACTCAAAATTTAACACGATTATTAGCACTTGCAGCATTACTAATTAAAAGTCAGTCCAATCTAAGCTTTCTTGGTTATTGATTTTAATAACAGAATGAGAAGATTTAACATAAAGGGACAGGTGAAGATGTAGTCTAAACTAGAAGACTTGACACAATCAAAATGTACCATTTTTCACGAAGAATGTGAATTTTATTTTGCAATAATAAATGATACATAAGGATGAAACAAATGTGCATATTATTGTATTTGGGTTTTTTGCATTAGGATTAAATGCAACATTAGGACACAAATTGTATGATATTGGGTTGTAAGGTTTAAACGTGCTAAATAAGATACAAGGTGTAGTGCAAACCTTTAAAGTTTATAGAACATAGTATATGGGAATGGAGTTTGTGGGATAGTGGTAATACTGTTTTTAGGAACAGGGGGTAATTAGGGCCATATAGATAGAAATAGTTGGTGGCAATACAGGACAAATAATTACTATTATGGCTTCTTGGGCCTAAGTAATAGAGAATATAGCAAAATAAAGTAAAATCATGTAATTTAAGACCACGTCTGGATGTAATTAGGAGCAACTTTGTGGATGAGAGCATGTGGATATGAGCATGGTTGTGTGTATGAGGACTCTATCTCTGGTTATTGTTGTATACATCATTGGCAACATAAACTAGACACATTTTGAAGTTTTCAGGTAAATACTTGTGCTGTCTGTGTCACCACCAGCAATATTAAATGATCTGACCATTGATGAAAAATATGGGACCAGGTACACTTATGTGAACTAACACAGCTAATGTTTGTTAGATAAGAAGGAAATGGAATACAGTAGTTGTTGACAATGTTTTATCATTGTACTTAAATGCTATGAGGTCATGGGACACAAATCCAAGATTTACAGGGGAAAGCATGTAATGCCAGTAAATGCTGAAGAAAAAGGACTTTGATTGTTTGACTTGATTTTCTATGTTCACTGTTATTGATTTTATTATGTGATTTATATCAGGTATTAATGCTTTCCACTGATTTCTGTTATTCTCCAAATTCAGCTAGCCAGGAGTCTTTTACTTGTTTTTAGCCCCAAAGGGGGGACGTATTTAGTATACACACATGTTTTATACAGACTGGGAATAGAATTACAGTATGAAATTGATTCTTACAGTTTTAGTGGGGGGGAATGTGGAAGAATAATTTTAGAGTGACACAGCATTCCATCCATCCATTTTCCAACCCGCTGAATCCAAACACAGGGTCACAGGAGCCAATCCCAGCCAACACAGGAACCAACCCACTGCAGGACACACACAAACACACACACACTAGGGCCAATTCAGAATCACCAATCCACCTAACCTACATGTCTTTGGACTGTGGGAGGAAACCAGAGCGCCCCCACACAGACACGGGAAGAACATGCAAACTCCACGCAGGGAGGACCTGGGAAGCAAACCCAGGTCTCCTAACTGTGAGGCAGCAGCGCTACCACTGTGCCACCGTGCCGCCAACATAGCATTCATCTTAAATAAATAGTATAAAGGGTTAATAAATTTTGGAAAACCAGATAAAGGTCATGTGAACAACAAAATGTATTGAAAGATGACTAAGAGATGACTAAGAAATCAGCAGATGTCCTATAAACAACCAGAATGGACAATTGTTATATGCACAGAAACTTCAAGGGTGGTGGATCAACTCAAACGTATAAAAACAGCCAAAGAATAATATATACTTTTATTTTATAAAAGTCATTTAGGTGGAAACAAAAGAAACAAACTGGATTAAAATGTATGCATCAATTGACAATGCATGTAAATTCAATAGTTTATACAATGAACCTCTGTTCTTTGTTTCTCTGACCATTCTGACTGTGCTGTAATGGACAGCTTTTGAAGAATGCTCCCTCCAATGCATTTTATAGAGGAGTAATTAAACGATACAATGAACATCTTTTTTCCTGCCTGTGTACTGATTTTTCCTGTTAGATGATGTTTCTTTCTTTAATAAGATGTTACATTTCTACCACAGGGTTATGGCTGTTTCTTGAATCGTCAAATTAGTGTCATTGGCAGTAACTTCTTGTGATAATTTTTCATTAACAAGCAGAAAGATGGCTTCAAGTGAACACCGATCAGGACCACTGAAAAGAATCAAAAGAAAGCATGAAGAAGCAGTGTGTGCTGTATTTGCAGGTGTGTTTAGAAATCTTCCAGTAAGCTAGGTAACTTTACATCAATTGTTCATCAAAGATAGCGGTTTACTGGACTAAAAATGGTGTATCATTATGCATCATTGCACTGAGGATAAATTTGTAAATTTCACCAACGTACTGGCTCTCTCATAGTTAGTTATTGGCTGAATTGTGGAAAAGCACCAGGCAAACAATTTTGACATGCAAAAAAAAGCTCAGATTAACTTCAACTGTTTTATTGGTAGCAAATATTAACAATTTAGTTAATGTCTTATTGCTATTGTCATTTGAAGGACAACATGAAATTTAGATAAATTTGAATTTGTATTCACGTGTTCATTTCTTAAATATATAGGTATTCAGCTTCATTTTTACCCTGTATTTACTGCATTACACAAGTTTACATAGTAGTGATATTAGTAGACTTTATTTTAATTTTATTAGTAATGTTATTATGGGTGGCACGGTGGCGCAGTGGTAGCGCTGCTGCCTTGTAGTTAGGAGACCCGGGTTCGCTTCCCAGGTCCTCCCTGCATGGAGTTTGCATGTTCTCCCTGTGTCTGCGTGGGTTTCCTCCCACAGTCCAAAGCCATGCAGGTTAGGTGGAATGGTGATTCTAATTTGGCCTTAGTGTGTGCTTGGTGGGTTTGTGTGTGTCCTGCAGTGGGTGGGCACCCTGCTCGGGATTTGTTCCTGCCTTTTGCCCTGGGATTGGCTCCAGCAGACCCCTGTGTTCGGATTCAGCGGGTTGGAAAATCTATGGATAGCAATGTTATTTTATATATTACTAGCCATGTATGCCCAACGACGTTGCACATGTTAAAGTTGTCTGTGAAGGGCTCCCTGTTTAAACGCGGCTGCCAGTCGTGAACTGGGCCCTTCGTCGCACAGCATTATGATTTTTTATAAGGGAAACAAAATTACAAAAGAAAACCCTTGGACATTGATTCGACTCGTTTTCACGACGCTGTCGTTTCCTCTCACGATGTCTTCTTAACCTTACTCCAATCTCGCAGGCTGCTTTGTGGCAATACAAAGAGTAAGGCAATATACACGGAGCAATGGTTATAAAAGGAGGGCATAGGTATCCAGGCTCTTTAAAGCATAAATAGGGATCACTTCACTGACATGTGAGCAAGCCACACAGTACAACTGTGAGACGCGCAGCACTCGCCGGCTACAACGTAACAATAATAATTTCCGGAACGTGCTGTTATGTTGTCATTCATTTTACCCACTGTCTTTCTTTCATTCATATGTTACGTAGGCCCGTACCTTTTATCTCTCATTCAATCTCATTCTCTAACCAGGCCTCAGGAGCTGACCAGCGTAACACAGTCTACCACCCCTTTCGTTATTCTGGCACATTGTTGACATCTGTGAGTAACAACAACGTACTAAACTGGAAGGTGGTCTACGCATGCGTGGAATTTGCAGACAAACAAAGATCAAGATCTAAATGACGATCTCTTTAGTTATAATTTAAAGCACAACAATTTGTTTAGTTTGAATGTCTGTGTTTTGAGGTGTGACTGGAGTACTACAGTCTTCAGTAGTATAAGCCTGGAGGAGATTCTTAATGCAATGCCTATGTTTTAGCATTTCTTTACTGCCATCTAGTGCTTCTTCTTCTAATTCATTCGTGGACAAACAAAGATCAAGATCCAAATGAAGATTATATATAGAGACTAGCAGAATACCCGCACTTCGCAAACAAAACAGTTCATATGCACGACGCCATTCTGAAGCATTGGCGGCCATTTTATAGGGGAGGAGCCGGAAGTGGAGGAATGCTGGGAAGGAACCGTGAGGGAGGATGGGACTGCTGACGTCAGGAAAGATGGCGGTGGAAGGGCGGAAGTAGACGTACTGCGGGAAGGCTTATGATGGCAGAGTGTCTCTTTTCCTGGAAGACATTAAAGGAGAAAGGTTAGTACCCCGCCACTCCCTGCAGGCAAACGTCTTTCGAAGCGGTTTAAGGTCAGTCCACGGTCTCCTACTATATATATACATACAGACACATATATACATATACAGTGGGTACAGAAAGTATTCAGACCCCCTTCAATTTTTCACTCTTTGTTATATTGCAGCCATTTGCTAAAATCATTTAAATTAATTTTTTCCCTCATTAATGTACACACAGCACCTCATATTGACAGACAAAAAAAAGAATTTTTGAAATTGTTGCAGATTTATTAAAAAAGAAAAACTGAAATATCACATGGTCCTAAGTATTCAGACCCTTTGCTCAGTATTTAGTAGAAGCACCCTTTTGAGCTAATACAGCCATGAGTCTTCTTGGGAAAGATGCAACAAGTTTTTTATACCTGGATTTGGGGATCCTCTGCCATTCCTCCTTGCAGATCCTCTCCAGTTCTGTCAGGTTGGATGGTAAACGTTGGTGGACAGCCATTTTTAGGTCTCTCCAGAGATGCTCAATTGGGTTTAAGTCAGGGCACTGGCTGGGCCATTCAAGAACAGTCACAGAGTTGTTGTGAAGCCACTCCTTCGTTATTTTAGCTGTGTGCTTAGGGTCATTGTTGGAAGGTAAACCTTCGGCCCAGTCTGAGGTCCTTAGCACTCTGGAAAAGGTTTTTGTCCAGGATATCCCTGTACTTGGCCACATTCATCTTTCCCTCGATTGCAGCCAGTCGTCCTGTCCCTGCAGCTGAAAAACACCCCCACCGCATGATGCTGCCACCGCCATGCTTCACTGTGGGGACTGTATTGGACAAATGATGAGCAGTGCCTGGTTGTCTCCACACATACCGCTTAGAATTAAGGCCAAAAAGTTCTATCTTGTTGCCTCAAATCAATGGCAACCTTTTGTAAGATGTGTCCCTGAGACTTATTAATTGTCATCGCAAGGCAGAGCCTTACTGGAAATTTGAGGCATTTGAATTGAAATGGGAGATCAGAGGGTATAACAGTGATGCAAGGAATACATTCAGAGTGTGCTCTGCTGTTTTTTTGTGTAGCTGCTTTCACACAGCTTCTCCGCTGCTTTATAAACGAACGCCATATAAGGCCATCATTTCTCCTTGCTTCACGGTTCTGTACTGTTTTATTGTTCGTTTATTACGATTCTTATAGTTATTGTGTAGCTATTCGAGACTTATTTTACAGTTCAGGTACCCATTTCCTTTATTTAATCCGCGGCTTGTACGCTATTTTTTGTTCGTTTATTACGATTATGGATATTTATTGATTCCCTTCTTTAGCTGACAGCCTGCTCATATAAGGCACTCCGCTGGTTTTTTGTGAAGCAGCCTTTACACAGCTTCTCCACTGTTTTATAAATGAATGACATATAAAGCCATCCTTTTTCCTTGCTTTGCCAAGGAAGCTGCCTTTTTATTTAATCAACGGGTTCTCCGCTGTTTTATTGTTCGTTTATTACGATTATTATAGTTCTCTTTATATATCACGTTGTCAGTTCAGCACTCTGGTTGTAATATGACGAAGCTGCGCGAGCTCACTCTTGAGATTGCAACGTATAGTTGTCCAGGAGAAAAGCAATCTTGCCTGAAATCAATGGCAACCTTTTGTTGGGTCTGTCCCTGAGACTTCTTACTTCTCATTGCGGAGCAGAGTCTTACTGGAAATTGGAGGCATCTGAATTAAAATATGAGATCAGAGGGTGTAACGGGGATGTGAGGAATACATTGCGTGTGGAGAAACTCTAGAGACAGCGTGTGTATTAACTTGTGGATTTTTCTGTGAGTAATTGGTGGCAGCGTGACGAAGTTGCTTCCGCAAGACCACGTTAGCTGTGGAGCTCAGCTCGAAGCATATTCTTTTCCTATCTTGTCAATTGTGTAATGCATTTTTTGAACAGGTTTGATGCATGGAAGTGATCACTCGTACTGCGTCCAGTCAGTTCACGTGAGCTGCTCTCTTGTGTGATGTTGCGATGTCCACGGCTTTATTTAATGTTAGCTAAGACCCGGCACTTAAAAGTTTCTTGCTACAGCAATTTTAACTCCGTCACAATGTAATCCAAAGTCTTGTTTATACCTCATGTCTTCTAATTAAACTTGTATCTTGCGAATAAAGTATTTGGCGTTTTTCTTCAGCGCTCTTTGGGAGCTCTTCTACTTTTCTATGCACTGCGGTCACAATCAGTTCACTTGATTACGTGGGAGGCGTGATGATGTCACACGCAGCTCCGCCCCCCACGGCCATCGAGTTAATGTCCATTACAGTACATGGAGAAAAATAGGTTGCAGTTATGTCCATTATGACCGTTACGCGTAGAATTTCGAAATGAATCCTGCCCAACTTTTGTAAGTAAGCTATAAGGAATGAGCCTGCCAAATTTCAGCCTTCTACCTACACGGGAAGTTGGAGAATTAGTGATGAGTGAGTCAGTGAGGGCTTTGCCTTTTATTAGTATAGATTATTAGTAGTAGTAGTAGTTGTAGTAGTAGTAGTATTACCGTAGATACTCGCGTATTAGTCGATCTCGCAGATAAGTCGAGTGTATTTTTTAAGCCGAAAATTACGAAATTTGCTATGACCCGCGTATAAATCGTGGGTAAAACTTCGGTTTTTTCATGGCCCGTTGTCTTAATAAGTATGGTCTTCTCACCAATACCTGCTACAGTTCGATTCCCCGGCATATCAAATGTCATTGGCGTTTCATCCATGTTACCAATGTTACTGAGATCAAAATCATGCCTTTGTCTTTGCTTGATAATAAATTTATGAAAGGAACTGACCTTTTCTTCTAGATCTTTCGGCAGCTTCTGCGTGATTTTTGTTCGCTGACGAAGGCACGGCACATATCTGTTCATAAACAGCGTACATCTGCCAGCCGATGCTTGAAATTCCAACAAAGGCTTATGTGGTGTTATGGGTCCACAGATCTCTTAGCAAAGGCCGTTTTAGTTTTTAAATACATAATCACCACGCTTGCAACTTAGCGAGCCACAGGGCGATCTGTGGTGTGGGCGTTTCTCACCTAGTGCACAGGTGAGGGACTGCCCACATCCGTGATTGTTCCTGTAGCTAATGTGCTGTCCTCTCTGCATATAAAGAGAAGCGAGAGTCAATTAGTGAAGAAGGAAAAGCAGAGTAAAAAAAAAAAAACAAGGAAGAGAAAGAAAGACGGAGGGGGCTGGAGAAAGCAGGAGAGACAGAGAGGGTGTGCGAGTGGGCGAGCGAGCGAACAAGCGCTCGCTGGCAGCTGTGTGGTAGCCTGGGTGCTAGGCCGGGTTTTTAAAGGATTGTTTTTCTATTTTATTGATTTTTAAACCTCCACGTTTGCTTTATGGATTATTTATTGAATGAAGAGTTCTTTTGAATCACTGCATTCTTTACTTTGAACACTGATTTTGATTGACTGTTTTAAATAAAAGCACTGTGCACTGTGCCATTACCCAAATTCTATGGAAAACTGTGTTGCCCTGCAGATAAGTCGGCACTGTTTTTTTGAATGAATTTTAAGGCATAAATTTTTCGACTTATATGCGAGTATCTACAGTAGTATATTTTTATTATTAGTTATTATTAGTAGTAGTGGTAGTATTAAAATTATTTTTGTTGTTGTATCACGTCACAAGTGATACTTTTGGCTATATCAAATGAGAAAAAGTAACAGCACATTGATACCCTGGCCCATTGTTATTATTATTAATACACTGCAAAAAAACTTAGCTAAGAAATAAGATAAAAACACTGAATTTCAGGAGAAAATGACTTAATATTAGTGAAATTATCTGTCCATGCAGCAAGATAATTTTACTTGCCAAGATATCTTAAAATAAGTTAGTTCCAGTCTAGAAATAAGAAAGCCCTGATAGGTGTTCAAAGGTTTGAAATAAGTAGAAAATGCTGCTTTTTAGAACAAATGACTTGAGATTAGACTTTCTACAGTGGAAATACACTGAATATTAGAAAATAATTTTTAATTCAGTTTTGCATTCTTAATTTTAGCACACTGAAAAATGAAGGCCAAGGAAGAAGAGAATAAATCACTAATAAGTGGAAAATTCTTAATACCAGTGGAGAATGAAAGTCTTGTTACTTGAAACAAGTTTGCTCATCTTGAAATGGGTAGTCCAATATTTAATCTCAGAGCATATCTCTTAAAAAAGGAAAATTATTTTACACAAATCACATAAGAAAAAAAAAATATACCATTATTAAGAAATAAATGCTTGAAATAAGCAAAATTATATGCCAATGGGGTGAGATATATTGACTTGAATTTTTAAAAAATCCTGAAATTAGTTCATTTCAACACATACTAGGCTATATTTGCATGATATATACAACACATTTCAGTCCACCTACAAAAGAATAAGGTAAAAGTAGCACAATGCTCTCATTTTAGGATGGTCTTCATTTCAAATTGAAACCAAATATTTTAGGAGAGGTTTGAATTAGGAATTCATTCCTATATTCAAGACACATAATTAAGATATAATTTCCTGATATATGTTGGCTTCCTGAATACATAAAATAACTTCGAATAAAGACAATCATCAGCACTGCTCTTTATTTAAGTATTATATCAGTATCCAACAGCACTACTGCTGTGTTTACAATACAGAAACAGAGAAAAACATAAGCACATGAAAATGAGTTGACACAGGAAGGTTACCTTGTATATAACACAAACGTCATATCCATATCATTATTGTACTTTGCAGTTCAGGACTGTCTCATCTTGTCACAGTCAGAAATGCATAACATAAACTTAATTACATAGACAAAATTTTAACAGCGGTAACTTGGCCAAAAAAAAGGGACAAAGAAAATACAACCTAACGTTAAAATCCACAAAATATCAAATTTATAATTTATCTAATTGATTTTCAAATATGGTAATGGTAATTATATACAGTACATCATAGACATGCATTTCCTGTTCTACATTTGGCTCAAACTATTTTTCTTCTAGTATATTTGTATTTTCCCTTCAAATTGTGTCTAGTAATATTTCAGTTTGAATTGCAGAGAGGACAGCAGCAATGCACTTAGGATATGTTAGATGTAGTGCATAATACTATGCCATAAGGTACATGATACCTTCCTGCAACATTTCTTGAAGGAAAGTTGTCACCAGCTCACTTCCAACAGCCAGCATGCAGGTATCTTGGTCCACAATAAGGGCAGCACTAGTCAGTGGTCAGTCTTTGCTGTAGAAAGGCGTCAGGATTCTCGGAGGTCTTCAAGACAAACAAAAACCAACAAAGAAAACAGGTTGAATTTATTCTATCCTCTGTAGTCCTATACAGATTTATTATACATTTACCTATTGTAAGATATGGCCGGCCATGTACCCTGGCCAATACCCCCAAGCCGCCAGATGGAGCCCTCCTTGCAGCATGGAGGTCCCCAGAAGACCAGCAGGGCATTATGGACCATGTAGTTTTTATGTACCGCCCTGCTGGATGCCATGGGGCCACGAGAGGGAGCTGCAGGGAGGACCGAAGAGTTCTTCATGCCCTATGACCCGGAAGTTCGTCATAGGAAGAGCGACGGGCTTCCGGGGTGAGAAAAAACATTATTTACCCTGACCCGGAAGGAATAAGGACTTGTGGACTGTTGGGAAGGAACACCTCCGGGTCAGGGAATATAAAAGGACTGTGGGAGCTCCCAGACGATGAGCTGAGTTGGGAGGCAGGGTGGCTAAGCGTCTGGGAGTGGAGGATTGTTTATTATTGTGGTTTATTGTTATTGGAGAATTGTGGAGAGGAGCGTGCTTTGTGCACTTTATTATTATAATAAATATCATCTTTGGACTTTTACCTGGTGTCTGACATATAGTCTGAGGGTACAAGGGTGCGAGAAGCATCCTATTCTGTTACACTATTTATAATACTTAATGTGCTAATTTTAACAGAAGCAGTTATACACAGCTTGTAATTGAAATAGCAAAGAAATAACTAAAAATTGAAGATTTTTATATTCTGTTGAGCCCTTTTAATCAAACTGTTTAATGTAGAACGTCGTTCCTGTAGCTAACATTAAAAACAACCCTGAAAATTGCTTCCAGTCACAGATGGACAGAATTGCAGTAACTGTCTTTATTTTTCCTTTAAACAATGCAAAAATGCAAAGTTTTACCAGAAGGCCATGAACTAATGCGTCATGTTTTGTTTCCCAGCATTTTTCAGGTTAGAGAAAGTGAAGGAAACATGGATGGCAGAGCTCTAAACATGGCAATGGCATTTTTCACTAATGAAGAAAAAAAAAAACAACACACACACAATCTTATTAAATATCTTTCGCATTATGTTCTAATATAACTCGAACATTCTCCTTTTAATGAAAACAACACATACAGCAAGATTCAAATTAAGAATGATTTATACCAAAAATTATTTGATGTATGGTATTATTTTTACCTACTAATATGCTAGAACATGAACAAACAATTGAAATGAACCTTACGTAGATCATATTTAAAGTTTTAAGTATTCTTTAAAATATTCCTTCATTATTTATACCTAATAAAGGATAGTGTCAGTCAGTTTATTATTCTGTTGTATCTTAAAAAGATGCTAGACAAAACTATTTACAATGCTAATAAATGGCTTTTAAAAACCATAATTAAAGGGAAAACTTTATTTCACAATAACACAGTACAACTTTCTAATACAATGAAGAAAAGGGAACCTGGAATTCACAAATCAACAGTTACTGGCAAAGACAGCAGCAATAATATTTTGCATGAAAATTTCTCAAAGTTTGGCTTACTATAATATAGACTTGGTCTTTATGGAAAAAATGGCATAAAAAGTGCAACCCTTTGAGCATCAACTGCAAAATATCATAACTTTAAACAACTTCAATTTCATTTTCATTTAGGCCTATCATGCTGTAATACTGAGTAAAGTGCATAACTAACTATAAAATGAGTTTGAATAAAATATGCATGACAAAATTTACCCTCATCGTACATATGTGGACGCTTCAGGATCTTCTTCATTACTCCATACAGCTGTGCTTTTCCATAAAAACTGGTCCATCAGCTCGTAACTTCTGTGATGTAGTTAAGATTATTCCAACTAAGAATACAATGCATTTGATCCATTACCTATAAAATAAGCACACTCTAATCAGCACATATTTTGTTTTAAGAAACCATTTTCAAAAATATATTTCAGTCAAATGTCTGTGTTTTATGTATTTACATGATCCAGTTCTTTAAAGCCTGGGTAAGCCTCCCATATAATCTATAAATGACCTCTGTGCATTAAATTCATGATCATGGAGCTGGGTAACTGCAAATTTATTTGGCTTTGGCTTGTTGTAAAGATCCTGTAGTGTTTTGTAGTGTCAACAGCTGCAAAAACATATAAATGAATAATCAAATCAGTTGTATTTTCTAAACAGTCTGAACTAAGATGGGATATGACCATCTCTATTGTGCACTTACCAGATGGTTCACATTCTCTCTGCTGTAACTTCTTGGGTACGACTAGAAGGTGACACGTTAACAAGCGTCGCTGAAGCAATAGCATTCCCCAAAGATGCAGTGGAATCGGCCTCCCCTGAATTCTCGACTTCAGCAGCATCAGGCTTGTCAGTGGTGACACCGAGACATCTCTTTATTTATTTGAGGCATACAGCCCTGTCACTTCTGTGGTATGCGGATATTCTGTAGCCTCTTCAGGAGTTGTTTAAACACGGGTTCCTGTAATGAGATTACACTCTTTTAAAAAGTGTGCAAGTGAATACATGGTGTGACTGCTCAGTCTAAAACCCCTATAAAAATGAGTTACTTACACTCACCCATGAATTTTGATCTTCAGCTGCACATAGCTTTGGATAATACTTGACTATATGTTTTGCCATTAAAGAAACCTCATGTTTGGAGGAATATTTGTCTTCCTTTGTTGTTGTCCTCAGTATGGGCAAAATGTTGTATTTCTAATTAATCTCCAGCGCAGATCCTTTGAAAGAATACAATGCTCCTCTTTCCCTATGCGCTGCAGTGTTTTCTGACCTGCTCCAATTCACTGTCACTATGACATATGTATTCAGGGATTGGTAGTTGAATGATTTTAGAGGGGCTGGCTTCTCTTAAAAGTTTTCTAGAACATCCTTGCTCACTGGATTGAGGGGTAGGTGAAAGACTGGCATTTTGTAAAGTATTGCATTTAGAAGAGGAGGGAGATGCACAGCTGTCTTGAAAGTTATCTTGCTGCACAGAAAACTGCAGCTCCTGTTAAAAAAAAACACAGGAAAAGGGCATTGAAAATAGTCACCAGTTATTAATAAACTGTTTATGAATTATGAAATTTGATGAAGCCTGATATAAATGGAAATATTTACGTTTATTTAACGTAAATGAAATTAGTAATCAAAGACAGCATTGCTCAAATATCTGACCGCTTATATTTTCATTGTTAAAATTTTTTGGTAATTTGGTTAGTAGTCATCATATTTACTTCCTGATAAAACACAGAAACAATATGTGCTTAGTTATCTATTGATATGGAGTATTTTCACACTATGTTGTATTGAACTAAATGAGTGCTACATGAGTACTGTGAAATTCTTACTTGTGTGTGCTAATTAACATGTAACACGCTATCATTCTCTGGCGCCATGATCACGTTTATCAAAACATTAATAAATTAATATAGACTTTGTATTAATGACAAACATACATAAATACGTGTTCACACAAAGATTCACATGGTGAGGTGCATATGTTGGGGCAACAGCCTTGATGAATGCATGAGCTGTCCTGTGCTCAGGTGTGACATTTCAAACTGCTTTTATTGAATTATGGAAAATTTGAATTGAGACGGACCAAGCCCAAGTTTCTACTCTTCAAATTTCCACATATATAAATATATATTTATGTTGTCATCACTTTCATATCATAAATGTCCCCCTTTTCCCTATTTTCATTTATATTTCTCCCCTGCTCCCCTGATATCTCAGATATCATCAGGACATGGACACTTCTGACATAAAAGTTGCTACAGAAGCCTTTGATCTCAACAAAAAGAACATAGCAAAAGTGATAATAACTACATTGTTTGCTCAACAATATTTCTTAAAAATAAATAAATAAATAAATAATGCTGACCTCTTGATGTACTGCTGGCCATGAGGTTTTCTCCGAAGGAAATGTTCAGATCTTCACATGAAAGAGTCCCTGGAAGATCTTCTGTAACATTTGCAACTTGAAAGCAACAGAGAAGACCAGTAATTCATTCATATTTGGACGTCATCTGCACAATTACCGGCAGTCATTTCTAACTCAGATTTTAGGCTTTAAGTGCTAAATTTACAAATTTGAATAAGTTTAAGAGTTTCTTAAAAGATGATACAAGTGCAAATCATGATACCTTTTTATAAATGTACATTTTGTTTCCTTTCTGAACTAGTATATCATGCTGAGGTTTTAGGCAAGTAGAGATATCCTACAGAGGTGTATTTACTGTGTTGCCTCATCAAGGACACGACACACACGACTTACTAACTTAATTTGTGAGTGCATAAAATTAGCAGGCCATTAAAGTAATAAAGAGCACCATCTCACTCAGGGCTGACTCTAGGAGGAAAAAAAACAAAAAGTATATTTATATTTATTTATATATATATATATATAAATCTTTTCTGACTGTTTCTTCACTAGTTTTGCATTTGGCTACAGTCAGTGTCACTACTGGTAGCATGAGGCGATACCTGGACCCTACAGAGGTTGCACAGGTAGTCCAAATTCTCCAGGATGGCACATCAATGCGTGTCATTGCCAGAAGGTTTGCTGTGTCTCCCTGCACAGTCTCAAGAGCATGGAGGAGATTCTAGGAGACAAGCAGTTACTCTAGGAGAGCTGGAGAGGGCCATAGAAGGTCCATAACCCATCAGCAGGACCAGTATCTGCTCCTTTGGGCAAGGAGGAACAGGATGAGCACTGCCAGAGCCCTACAAAATGACCTCCAGCAGGCCACTGGTATGAATTTCTCTGACCAAACAACCAGAAAGACTTCATGAGGGTGACCAAGGGCCCAATGTCCTCTAATGGGCCCTGAGCTCACTGCCCAGCAGCATGCAGCTCGATTGGCATTCGCCATAGAATACCAGAATTGGCAGATGCACCACTGGTACCCTGTGCTTTTTACAGATGAGAGCAGGTTCACCCTGAGCACGTGACAGAAGTGAAAGGGTCTGGAGAAGCCATGGAGAACATTATGCTGCCTGTAACATCATTCAGCATGAGCAGTTTCGTGGTGGGTTAATGATTGTCTGGGGAGGCATATCCATGGAGGGTCACACAGACCGCTACATGCTTGACAAAGGCACCTTGGCTGCCATTAGGTATCAGGATGAAATCCTTGGACCCATTGTCAGACCCTATGCTGGTACAGTGGCTCCTGGTGCATGACAATTCCTGGCCTCATGTGGTGAGAGTATGCAGGCAGTTCCTGGAGGATTTAGGAATTGATACCATTGACTGGCCACCACACTTTCCTGACCTAAATCCAATAGAACACCTCTAGGACATTATGTTTTGGTCCATCCAATGCCACCAGGTTGCACCTCAGACTGTCCAGGAGCTCAGTGATGCCCTGGTCCAGATCTGGGAGGAGATGCCCCACAACACCATGTGTCATCTCATTAGAAGCATGCACCGATGTTGTCAGGCATGTATACAAGAACACAGGGGCCATACAAAGTGCTGCGTACAATTTTGAGTTGCTGCAATTAAATTTAGGCAAAATGGACTAGCCTGCCACATAATTTTTCACTCTGATTTTTGGGGCGTCTTTGAATTCAGGGCTCTGTAGGTTGATCATTTTCATTTCCATCAAACGATGTGGCATCCTTTCGTTCCTAACACATTGCCCAGTCTATATCAGTATATATATCCAGGAGGATTTCTTTTTCCCATTGAGATCTGATGTGTTTTCAAAGTGTTCCTTTAATTTTTTTGAGCAGTTTATATATATATATATATTGTAAAAGATGGAGCAGGAGACAGCAAAGAGGTTTGGGGTTCTCCGCCCCGTATATTGTTGGGATTCCACAATCAAAAAAAACACAGGTCAAAATCATAAACAATAAGTTGTTCATAAGCGTGACGCCGAACCGTGGCGTCCACGGCCATTTTATAGGGGAGGAGCCAGAAGTGCAAGAATGCTGGGAAGGACCGTGAGGGAGGACGGGAAGGATGACGTCATGGCAAGATGGCGGAGGAAGGGCGGAAGTGCCGTACTGCGGTCAGCCGTCAGCTATGGCAGAGGGAGGTCTTTTTTCCTATGAGGAAGCAGAGGGAGAAAGTTAGTACCCCGCCATTCCCTGCCGGCGAACACGTTCCCAGGTGTGCTCGAATCCGTCCGCGGCCTCCTACTCGCGCGTGCGTGACAATATATGACGCGCTTATGTATGGTATTGATAACAAAGTTAAAGGAAATGGGTTCTCTCATTGTGGTTTCAGGTGCAGCGATCTTTTTATATTCCAGCAATGAGCTTACAATTGTGGATACCTCAAAATCGATAATAGTTTTAAAATATTGGCCTTTAAATTTTAAAGTTTTTCTTTAAAGGTATCTCAAATAGAAGCAACTTGGGTTGTGCTCGCTTTTACTACCGGTAATAACTTGAGGTGCGTGCAATGCAGTTAGAACTCGGCACATTTTTAAAAGATACATTTCAATTAATTCTTAAGCAAGCGGAAGTCTGTATCAGAACGTCTTTAACAACTTTTTTAATAAATCACTTTAACAAATAAATCAACGGCATTTAACTAACATTTACTTCATAATAACTCTCTGTATATATGAAATCTAACAATGATGGCGCTCGATAAAAAGAGTCTGGTGTTATAACATAAGCCACTGCATTTATTTTTTAAATTTTATGTAATGGTTACACGAAACTAGCTTGCCCCACTACTTCTGTTTTGTGTCGTAATGATTATAGGTATCAACGTGGACAGGTGAATTCTTGTGGATTCATAAAAACAGAATGCACTGCAGCAACAGTAAATGTCAATTAAAAACTTACCTTTTAATATTTCCAGTGTGACTTTGTCAAGTGAATCCATTGGTTTATATGCGTAAATATGTTACTTATAAGCTGCAAAGAGCAAAGCAGTATTTTAGCTATCTATGTAACGTTGTTAATAACCTTACGGTGAGAACGTTTCAAAATGTAACATCTGATGCGCGGGAAAGCTAAGGACGCTTCACAAGTTCACAGGTAACGCTTTTACGCATGCTCAAAGAAAGGTATGTTCCATTACAAGACAAAGAAGGGGTCAAAAACAGCGGTGGATATTATATTTGAAAAAAAAAACGTATTTGTAAAAAAACAAACAAAAAAAAAACCAAACAATTGAACACTGCAAGGAAACTGTAATTATACCGTTATCTTTTTATATACTCAACAATGTCATTGACATAAATTATTTTTTTTCCTAAAATAATGGAACGATCCTGAACAGCTACAGTCGCTCAGCACTAGTGCTTTTTCTTGTTTAAACACCAAAGATGATTAGCCATTGTTTTATTTGCTGCTCGTTTGTGGCTTTGAGTTTAAAACGACTTTTGAGCCATATCAGCACTACACATTATATTGTTTGGAGTTTCAAGTTCATGATGCTGTGTCTTTGATAGAGATGTTTTGTCATTTGAAATTAAAATCCCTAACCTGGATAAATCCACCCGTTTTGTTGAAGCTATGAAGCCGGTAATTTTAATTCCAGTGAGACTATATGGCTGAAAAACAAAATATATATTCTTGTGAAGTACTACCATGGGGATACAATTGAACTATATAAAACTTTTAAAGATTCCCATATTCTTGAACTTTTTTTTTTATGTTAATAAATTCCAGCAACACTCTTTGGATTAAGCCATTTATTTGACATAGTGACAAAACTCATGCACCAAATCACCAGACACATTTTTTATACAAGGGTCATTTATTTTGATTTGAAGAAAAATGTTACCATTTGAATATAATAAAGTACTACCCTTTGAAGGGAATCCAGCTGTTAAATCATACTAGTTACAGAGAAAGGCCACTGAATTAGGCAAATGTTAATCTGAAATGTCGTAGTTGTTAGCAAAATCAAGGTTGTATTCTAAAACCTTTCTTGAATAAAAAGAGTTTAATTTAAGTATCTGGGTTGTGTCTTACTCATATCTTAAAACAAGAAAACCTAGAAAGTTTTGGTACTTGAAATAAGAATACATGTCCTGCTATACTCATCGCTGTAGTTGATAACAGGCTTTTCTCTCACAGTTGTGCTTTTTTTAAGTTGAAATTGTCTTGGAATTACACTTTTATATCTAAGTCAGATAGCGTAAGACCAATTATCTTGAATTGAGCAAAATAATCTAGCAAGTATCATTGCAACATGAGATATTTAATCTCTTGGGACAAAATATTAGATATATTACCTTCAACTAAGAAATTTTTACTTGTTAAGAAAAATGTTTTGCAGTGTATTATTGTTATTGCTAATCAGGCCTTCATTTTTAAAGGAAACAAATCAATTGGCATATCAATCCTTTCTGTTAAAAACCATTAAAGTCCAAATCTATGTGTTGCCCTCTGAATTGTAACAGCCCTTCCAGTTGCCCTTCCACTTGAGGTCATCTGTTACACAACAATGTATAATTAGCTTGGCTATCATCAGAATCAACTCAGACCTTGTACAGAAACTGTTGTGTGATAACCTAGTTGACTTTGCCCTCAGAAAACACAGACTTGTGCTGTTGTGATCTGCAGCAAAGAGACTGAAGAAACACATAACTATTCACTTTCAAGTTTTGATTATTTAAAAAAAGTATTTGTCATAAAAACATTATCAGAGTGTCTTATTTACTGCACCATGGAGTCCCCTGTCCCCCTGGATCGGAACGTTTTATATTAAAACCAAAAAACTCAAATTTCTATTATTTACTGCACTCTCATTCATATACACACTTAGCTGTACAGTCTCCACACATTCCATTTAAGTCTGTCTGTCTGCTCATCCCTTATTTCTATCTGTTTGTTTTCGAAAGGCCAAATGCTGCTTGTCTCCGTTGGAGGAGCGGATGCTCTCTGAAACTTTTCACAAATTAGTTTCAGCGAAAATATTGCTTACCTTATAGGTGGCCACCAACTGTGCCCGTTTCGTAGAGCATTGTCCCTGCCACTGGATTCACGCAGGTGACCTGTTATTTCCTCACGTCGGGGTCACCAATCTGTCGTGGCGAAAAACTCGTCATCAGAAGGCTTTTTACCTAAAAATAAAAGCTATTGGGACACGGGATAGACAGAGTTTTAAAGCTTTATTGCAATAAAACAACACAAAAAACAACAAGGACTCAACCCAATACGGCTAAATTAGGCTGAGCCCTGAACATTGCAGCAATCAAAGTTTATATAACAATTTATTATCATTTTGACCTCGTTCAATTAGCTCATTTTGCACCTGGCTATACTGTCTATTGTTCACTTTAGTTTCTGTTTTGCTTATTCTTGATTGGTTCTTCAACTGGACAGATGTTCTTTATTCCATATTTGGTCTTTCATGGTGTCACTTCCTTCTCTATCCTTTCAAGCTATGCTATAATGGTAGCCTAAAGCTAAGCTTTAATTAAAAAGAAATATAGTATATGCTTTCATTTAATCATTGCTTGGCATGCTCGATTTGTCTTAATTTCTACACTAATATATGATGCAAAAAAGGTGTTATAATAAATACTAATGTAGCAGATTCAGAGAGGGGAGGAGTAGGGGGATCCAATAAAATTCTACTTAGGGCTCCAGCTTGTCTAGGGGTGACTCTGAGTATAAAATGCTTACAAATTCAAAGTTTCCCCAGAGATTGTTCCCTTTGGATATACATTGTAATGTTTCTAAACTCTTTTGGGACTCACCCCCAATGGGACGATGCACCAAAGAGTGTCCCAGTGCTGTAGCGGCTTGAGGCAAAAGCAAATCCGAGTGAATTGTGTTTGCAATATAAGTGCCATTGATGGTTGAAGCAAGGAACATTATAAATGCAGGGAACAGTAGTACTTGGTCACTAAGATGGTCACAACCCTACCTGATTGCTGTGTCTGTGTATAGGAAAGTGGTAGATCCTGCTACAATAAATACAGTAACCAAGCTGTTCTTGTTTCAACCTGAATAAATCTGGTTTTACTAAAGTGCTGAGACTCAGCCTCGGGTTTTGGGGTGCAAGACTGGGACTCACACATCACATGGTACCAGGAGTGGAGTTTTTGCACCAATGGATCCCCAAGAAGTACAGCAAACCCTGGAGCAAGATGAGGGTTTGGCGGTTGCCCCTGCCTTGGCACAGCAACAAGATGTGCTGCCAAAGATGGCTCCTTCAGACGACACTAAGTGTTTCCTATTCTGGCAACACTGATGCACTAGGACAGGGGAGCCTAGGCAGATTTTGGCCCTGTTTTTAACCGGATAAGCCCTCCAAGCTGTATGTTATTGCCCTTCCGAAAGGCTTGATAATTATGACTACCTGAAGCAACAGATCCTCCTCCACATGGCTGTGAGCCCCAGTGGTCAAGGGCCATCAGTTTCGGCAATGGCATATTGATCCAGATCATCCAGACAGATCCAGGGTTTAGCTGGATCTGCAAAGACCCTTTCAAGCGCATTGTGAAGAATTTTGTCAGGGATAGCCACCTGTAAACAATGGAGCTACCCAGGCTTGACCCTGATTTCAATCCAGCCAGTACAGACCTTCATGGTTGACAGCACCATGAGTGGAAGATGCCAGAATGTGAACACTATATGGTCTAAATGCAGATGCTTCTACTGTGATCAACTGGGACATCAGGCTTGGGAGTGTCACCTCTCGCCTGCACAAACAATGGCTATCAGTCTGACCCAGGTATGTGGCTTGCAAGTTTCCATCAAAATATTATAAGAGGGCAATTTTAAAGTCTTTATTACATTGGCTAGACGGGGACTTACTCCTGCAGACTCCTTATAAGACCACAGACAAAGTAAACATCTGCTGCGTCCATGGGGACATTAAAACATACAAGACTGTATTACTCCCTCCGAAATTTAAAGGGAAGAACTTTAAGGCTTGGACTGCTATATCAGACACCACAACCTGACCACTCCTAACAGGAAAAAGGAATGCCCTCTTCCCACGGGTCTTGGCCATCTGCAGAGCACGTACCACTGTAATGGATAGAGAGGGGCCTGCCACAGACAATGTCAGTCAAGGAAACGGTTTTGAAATTGAACCAGTGTTGTCCAGCAAGGTGTGGGACGAATCCTCAAGTGAAGACTTGGGACAGCTGGCAAACTTTTCCACAACATCGCACGCACCAACAGCCTCCCCAGACTGGACACTCAATACGGATGAAAACGAAATAGCAGTGGGAGGTGAGTGCGATACTGCATCAGACAAAGCAGCAGTGAGACATCAAAGATGGAGGAAGCAGACACTGCCGTCCAGGTGGAGTTTGCACACTTACAACGAGCCGGTAGCAACTTGGATTTTGCATTTAGACAATCCCACTTTGCAAATGACTCTTACTACTGTATTTGGAGAGAGAGGACCCAAATTTTAAAACACTACATTTTTTACTTAGGGATGGTTTCCTGTATTGGGTGATTTCTGACTGTATGGATGATGGATGTATCGAGCAGTTAGTAGTACCAAGTGAGCATAGGGAGAAGGTTATAAAAATTGCTCACAGTCATGTTTTGGGGGGTCACCTCGGCACGGATGAGGGAATGTATTTCAAAACGCATTTATTGTGTGAATATGGGCAGGGATTTAGATCAATTTTGCAAGGCCTTGTCCGACTGTCAAATAGTTTCCGCTCACAGACCCGCCAGGACACCTTTTGTACCGATGCCTATTTTAGACATCCCCTTTGAGAGGGTGGGATTAGATATTGTTGGCCTGCTTCCCAGGGGCCTCTCTGACTGATCAGGGCACACCCTTTATGTCTCGCATCATGAAGCAGCTACTGTATGTGAAAGTATTGGAATTAAACAGTTGCACTCCATGGTTTATCATCTGCAGGTGAATGGCCTGACTAAACGATTTAATAAAACTCTAAAACAGATGATTCGGAGGGTAGCCCATGATGATTCTACTTCCTGTGATACTATAGTACCTTTGTCCGGGAAGCCCCACAAGCGTCCAATGGGATGAGCCCTTTTGAACAATTATTTGGCCAGAGACCACACAGGGTGTTGGACATTTATCAGGAAGAATGGATGGGGACTCACAAGACAATCCCTTGGGGAAGGTTTGTCAACTGAGTTGTTTCGCTACAAGAGCAGATAGCCAGATTGTCCTCTATTGCAATGGAACATCAGCAGCGCAAGCTGGAGGAACAAAAACATAATTATGACAGGACAAGTAAACTCAGCGAGTTTAAGGATGCCGCTCGCCTGCTGATGTTGATCCTGTCTGATCCACATACATTTTGAGCGTATGTTCCCAGTGAATTATAAAGTCAGAATTCTGGGGCAGCGTTTTTTGCATATTCATCTTTTAAAGGAGTGGCACGACCATCACAAAGCCCTGGTCGCCGCACGAGGTCGCTATTGGGGATGATTTAACTGATACCCAGAAAGTGGAATTGCTATCTCTGATTGAGGGTAACTTGGACATCATTTCAGCAATACATGGCCAGACTACAATTGCAGAACACAAGATTGTCACTCCAACCAGTGTTACTATACAGGTGCCCCCGTATTGCCCACCAGAGGCAACAAGGAAAGTGATACACGATGAAGTCCAACAGATGCTCAAATTAGGCGTTATTTGGCCAAGCAAAAGCGAATGCCGAAGTCCAATTGTACATGTCTCAAAGTCCAATGGTTCGATTCTGCATTGATTTTAAGCGTTTTAATAAGATTTACAAGTGTGATGCATACTCACATGCTGCATATGGGCAAGAAGTTGGAAAAGCTTGGGCAGGCTTCATATATCTCCACTCTTGACCTCACGAAGGGTTGGTTATTGGCAGTTCCGCTTGGAGGAGTCTAGTTGTGAGAAGACTGTGTTCGCCATTCTGGAAGGGTTGTTTGAATTCACAGCACTCCCTTTTGGTCTACATAGTGCACTGCTGACCTTGCAGCAAATGATGGACCAGATCCTGTGTCCCAATTACCTGTATGTGGGTCTTGATGATGTGGTCATTTTCAGTAATGACTGGGTATCTCATCTAGTCCACCTTTGGGTGGTGCTTGACAGTTTACGGCTGGCGTGGTTGATGGCCAGACCCAAGAAGTGCAAGCTGAGTATGTTGGAAACCTGGGAGATTCCATGGGGAAGGGTTTGCTCAAGCCTAAAATGGACAGATTTGGGGTAGGTTCTTGCACATATCCCCATCTTGAAACACAGAGCCAGGTTAATGCCTTCCTCAGGCTCACGGGGTATTACAGACGGTTCATTCCCAATTTTGCAAATCAGGCCGCTCCCCTCACTGACTTGACAAAGGGCAGAAAGAATTGTAGTGTTTTCTAGACCGACGCCTGTGAAAGAGCTTTCACTGATCTATAAGCCAATTTATCATTAATTTATCATTCTTGGTTCTTCACAATCCTGACTTAACAGATGCTAGTGTTTACGGTTTAGGAGCAGTGCTCTCACAATGTTTTGAGGGGGAAGAGCATCCCATCAAATTTCTCAGCAGAAAATGAATGCTTGAATTGCTGTCTCTGGGGATGACAATTTACACTGGTAATGTAGAAGGAAAATTTTTTGTATTAGCATAAAAAATAGCAAATTAACATAAAGAGCCATACAAAGTAATTAAAAGCTTGTAAAACATTAGATTAAGCAAAAATGAAAATGTTAAGAAAATAAGATAGGTCAAGGAAATAGTTAACTAAAAAATCAGTCATATTACATTATTCTTTAAGCTTGGTTGAGGCTTTTGCTGTAAGCAAGGTCACACTGATGTAATGCATGAAGAGAAAACCTTAGTAAATTCAGGCATTAGCAAAAATATTAGAATATATTACAAATTAACTTTAGTGTAGAAATTAAGACAAATCAAGCATGCCAAGCAATGATTAAATGAAAACATATACTATATTTCTTTTTAATTAAAGCTTAGCTTTAGGCCACCATTATAGCATAGCTTGAAAGGCTAGAGAAGGAAGTGACACCATTAAAGACCAAATATGGAATAAAGAACATCTGCCCAATTGAAGAACCAATCAAGAATAAGTAAAACAGAAACTAGAGTGAACAATAGACAGTATAGCCAGGTGCAGAATGAGCTAATTGAACGAGGTCAAAATGATAAGAAATCGTTATATAAACTTCGATTGCTGCAATGTTCAGGGCTCAGCTCAATTTGGCCGTATTGCGTTGAGTCCTTGTTGTTTTTTGTGTTGTTTTATTGCAATAAAGCTTTAAAACTCTGTCTGTCTATCCCGTGTCCCAATAGCTTTTATTTTTAGGTAAAAAGCCTTCTGATGATGAATTTTTTGTCACGACAGATTGGTGACCCCGACGTGAGGAAATAAAAGGTCACCTGGGTGAATCCAGCGGCAGGGACGATGCTCTACGAAGGTAGCGATATTTTCGCTAAACTAATTTGTGTAAAGTTTCAGAGAGCATCCGCCCCTCCAATGGAGACAAGCAGCATTTGGCCTTTCTAAAACGAACAGGTAGGAATAAGGGATGAGCAGACAGACTTAAATGGAATGTGTGGAGACTATACAGCTAATGTGTGTGTATGAATGAGAGTGCAGTAAATGATGGAAATTTTAGTTTTTTGGTTTTAATAGAAAATGCTCTGATCCAAGGGGACGGGGGAATGCATGGTGAAGTAAAGCCAACGTTTAGGCAGAATTCCTGTTTGGATAAACACTTTCAAATTCATATAGAGAGCTGGTGAAAGGGATCCGTGTGGTAACAGGTGGAGTGAGTGTGCTAGTACAAGGGACAGATAAGGGAAATAGAACTTTATTTTATTTTATGATTTCTCTTTTGGTTAGGTTAGGGAGTGCTGTGTGTATGGAGCGCTTTTTAAAAAAAAGCGGTGCGGCAATTATTGAAGCACACACAGGTGCACAGAATGCTTGGAGCCCTTTAAAAAGCGACGCAGCGAGTGAAGCACACAGGTGCAGATTGGAGAAGAATAAATGGTACAAGAGGTACAAAACTAGTATAAAGCAAAATAGGTCACTAGGGATTAGCACACTAGGTGCTAAAAAGTGTGATTCAGTATGAATGTGGATTTTTAGGGTGTAACTTTTTATGTACAAAATAAACTATATTGATTTAGAGAATATAGAGAACACCTGCATGTGAAATAACTAAAAATAAATTTCATCTAGTGGGAGGAGCAGTAGAGCAGGAAAAAAGGCTATTATTCAGAACCATAATTGTCACTTTATACACTGTTCAGAGATAAGTATAAGAAGATATAAGTTGTGGGATAAAAAAGACAGAATAGGATTGAACATTTTTTACAACGTGTGTTCGAAGGAGAATAAAAGAACAATGCTAAAAATAGATAAATATATACATAAGAGTAGAGGAGAAATAAAAATATTACAGATTATTGAGGGGAAACAAGGGAAAATAGCAGGAGCTGTAGATAAACTTATAGGAAAGAGTCCTGTGCAAATACTGGAAGGTTGAGACTCAGGAGAAAGATAGTACAAGATTTATTACTGTGGTTGTAAGTTGTGGAAAAGTTAGGCAGTAAAATCTATGGCACAAGAAAGGATCCTGAAGATTAGCAATAGGAAACCCACGGTTACAGGGAGTTAAAATGAGTGAGAGCGAGCTGCCCGTAGATATATTGGGGCATAACGATCCCCTCCACAAAGAACTCATTGAAAAATTATCTCAAAAATGGCATAAAAGAACAAAAGGTTTTCAAAACCGCTGGCCACGAGAAAGTTCATTTAATCTGGAACTGTGCGAAGAAATGATAAATCACTTAAATAATTATAAAACAAAAGATGTCAGTGAAAAAAGAGAGAGCAAGAGAAAAGCGGAACTAAACATAATGCAAATGTTTATGGGAGAAGCAATGAAAAGAAGCACATTAGAAAGAGCAAACCAGTGCATTGGGTACGGAGAGATAGGGGTATAACCCCATTAACCCTGCCTTTAGGTGTGTCATATGAGTTCCCACTGATAGAAGGAAAAGGAAAATTTAAAGGTCAAATATTGGTGAAAAATGAGGAGGAATAATTAGGAGAAAAAGAAACAGGACAGGAAGAGCATTTGAGTAAAGTGGATGAAACTGATTTTGTGGTCGAATTTGAATAATAAAAAATGAAAGAGCTGTACAGTAATTAGGTTTGCACCTTTAAATAATAAAAAGCAGCTAGGTGAAGTGTAGGCAAACACACACATATACAGGTGCCGGTCATAAAATTAGAATATCATGACAAAGTTGATTTATTTCAGTAATTCCATTCAAAAATTGAAACTTATATATTAGATTCATTCATTACACACATACTGATGTATTTCAAATGTTTATTTCTTTTAATTTTGATGATTATAACTGACAACTAATGATAGTCCCAAATTCAGTATCTCGGAAAATTTGAATATTGTGAAAAGGTTCAATATTGAAGACACCTGGTGCCACACTCTAATCAGCTAATTAAATCAAAACACCTGCAAAAGCCTTTAAACGGTCTCTCAGTCTAGTTCTGTAGGCTACACAATCATGGGGAAGACTGCTGACTTGACAGTTGTTCAAAAGACGACAATAGACACCTTGCACAAGGAGGGCAAGACACAAAAGGTTATTGCTAAAGAGGCTGGCTGTTCACAGAGCTCTGTGTCCAAGCACATTAATAGAGAGGCGAAGGGAAGGACAAGATGTGGTAGAAAAAAGTGTACAAGCAATAGGGATAACCTGAAGAGAATTGTGAAACAAAGCCCATTCAAAACTGTGGGGGAGATTCACAAAGAGTGGACTTCAGCTGGAGTCAGTGCTTCAATAACCACCACGCACAGACGTATGCAAGACATGGGTTTCAGCTGTCACATTCCTTGTGTCAAGCCACTTTTGAACAAAAGACAGCGTCAGAAGCGTCTCGACTGGATTGCTGCTGAGTGGTCCAAAGTTATGTTCTCTGATGAAAGTAAATTTTGCATTTCTTTGGAAATCAAGGTAATAGAGTCTGGAGGAAGAGAGAAGAGGCACATAATCCACGTTGCTTGAGGTCCAGTGTAAAGTTTCCACAGTCAGTGATGGTCTGGGGTGCCATGTCATCTGCTGGTGTTGGTCCATTGTGTTTTCTGAGGTCCAAGGTCAACACAGTCGTCTACCAGGATGTTTTAGAGCATTTCATGCTTCTTGCTGCTGACGAACTTTATGGGGATGCAGAATTCATTTTCCAACAGGACCTGGCACCTGCACAAAGTGCCAAAACTACCAGTACCTGGTTTAAGGACCATGGTATCCCTGTTCTTGATTGGCCAACAAACTCACCTGACCTTAACCCCATAGAAAATCTATGGGGTATTGTGAAGAGGAAGATGCAATACGCCAGACCCAACAATTCAGAAGAGCTGAATGCCACTATCAGAGCAACATGGGCTCTCATAACACCTGAGCAGTGCCACAGACTGATCGACTCCATGCCACGCAGCATTGCTGCAGTAATCCAGGACTAAGGAGCCCCAACTAAATATTGAGTGCTGTACATGCTCATACTTTTCATGTTCATACCATTCAGTTGGCCAACATTTCTAAAAATCCTTTTTTTGCATTGGTCTTAATTGATATGCTAATTTTCCGAGATACTGAATTTGGGACTTTCATTAGTTGTCAGTTATTATCATCAAAATTAAAAGAAATAAACATTTGAAATACATCTGTCTGTGTGTAATGAATGAATCTTATATACAAGTTTCACTTTCTGAATGGAATTACTAAAATAAATCAACTTTGTCATGATATTCTAATTTTATGACCGGCACCTGTATATATTTTAATTGTCCCATCCCCGAATAAGGAATGATTGAGTGAGTGACTGCATATGAGCTCCGTTATGTCTTAGTGGTAGTAGAAATGAGCCACAGGTACGGAGACAAGTGTGAGTGCAAGTGAGCTCTGGACCCAAATAGTGGGTACCGGGAAATACAATAAAGTAATCAAGCACATACAGTAATGAGTTTGAGTGAGATTTTGTAATCAAAGCATTTCTTCATGGAAGATACATTCAGAAGATTTTTATCAGGACGGTGTCACTGTTAGGAGGTACAGCAAATAAACATATGAAAGCCAAAGTAGTTCAATAAGATAAATATAAACTAAAGATCAGAGAAAGAGCATATTACAAAAATATATCCAGAAAAGCATTAACGTAGTTCACTTGACAAAATTTCTTAAAATAAATTTAACACCATAATTTAAACACTTTCAGTTGGCATGGGTTTCATTCCTCGCAGCAGTAGGATTTCATAAAATTATCAAGAAAGCATAATTAACGTAAATATAGACAATTAGAGGAAGTGTGAGCATTTGGTAAATTAGAAAAGTATTATAATTAGATTATAATTTAATTTAATTTGGATATTAAAATGTGAAGTTTAGAAAAGGTTAACTTGATTCAAATACTTGTGCCTCATGTTACTTCCTGTTAAAGACAATTTGAGCCATATTTACAGTCTGATAAGTAAAGCAGATTTCAGAGAAATGTAGGAGGAAAAGCACAAAAAGAAAAATTAAAAGATAGAAAAATGTATGAGTATATAGATTTATGTGTGTAAATATGTATATATCTGTACATATATTAGTGGAGAAAAGAATATCATGCCTGAAAAAAGAAAAGTGCACTGTATTTAACTTCAAAGGTACCTGGCGCTCGCTGATGTCTGTGTATGTGAATATGTCTGTGCTGAACTTATTCAATGTGTGTGTGTGTACATTATGTGTATGAGCGTTAATTGTTCACTGTGTGTCTGTGTGAGTGTGCATTTGTGGAAGTAAGAAAGCAAAAACATGGAGACCTCTGGGTAATGTAGTTCAATTATGATTTGCTGAAACTGCTTTGTGCATATAAATTTCTCTGAGTAAATATGGGTAAAAATAAATTTGAGTATGTGTAACATTTGATACAATGAAAAACGCATCCACTTTTAATTATACAAATGTTTATGAACTATGCGAGGCACCTTTCCTTCGGACCCTGATCAAGTCTTAAGGAAAAATGTTCTTTTGATAACTATAACATACAAGGGAAACAATGTTTTTCAATTTCCTTCTGTCCTTTTCTTTTTCTTGTGAAGTGTGTATTTGAAATTGTGCATTATGGGGATTATTACAGTGGAGTGTGTGGTGGTGCAGTGGTTAGCACTTATGCTAAGATTCAAGCGTATATGTGATTTGTGTTGAAGCTTACATGTTATTTATTTTGAGTTAATACTCTCAATGACAGTTTAGGTGTTTTTCTGGGAAGTGGCGTCTTGCTGTGGTATCGAACCGCGTGATTTCTCGATAGTTGGATTTGCCCTTATTGACGTGGGAATGGATCGCCATGAAAGCAATTCCTTGTTGTTGCTGAGTCATTTTGCCAATGGAGTCTCCTTGACCTAGAAACCAGCGCTGTTTAGAGCTGAGTAGGATTGTGTTATGGTTCCTAGGGTTAACACCAGCGAACGTCATTAGAGGCTGTTTTATGTTCGTTTGTCCTGAGTGGTAATGTTAAGTGAGAATGGAAATTGCTTTTCTTCAAAATTCATTTTTCTTTCTGATTCCTTTGCTGCATTGTTTCCAAATATAGTGTGTACAAATAAATAATAAGTAATAAATACTGGGGTAAGGTTGAGTGTGTTACAATGGTTTGGGTAATTTTATGTATGTTATATCGTGTATTAATTAAAGGGATCCCTGTGAGTGAATGATAAACAAGTTCAAGTGTGTTTGTGATTGTTTGTGTCAAAATATGTGGTGTTGTTTGAAAGGATGAAATTATTGATATTAATGTGTATGAGAATATAAATGTTTGTTGAAATTAGAAGAGCTCTTAATTCAAATTCAAAAGATATGAACAGGTGGTGTAAAAAAGTCTCCAGATTAAGCATGATATTGTACAAGCACCCCTTTAGGTGTGTCATATAAGGGAAGATTTTAATTAAAATGAATAAAACTTCAATTGAAGGAGACATTCTTTAAAATAATAATGAAGCTGAAGAAAAACAGTGGCTTCCAGTCCAGGTAATGTTCCATACTAAGATATACTATAAAAAGGAGGGAATAAGAGGGGTTAACTAACAGACAAACAGACTGTGCTCTTTGGAGTCAACATTCTGACAAACATGTAATAAACATCTGAAAGATAACGATGAAAGAATGTGCAAGACAAACTGTCTTTGACAGAAGGTTATGGGGAAAAGAAATCAGTGTATGTAACTGTAATAGACTAAAAGTACTTTTTTAGTTTAAGATTCTGGGAAGATTAACTAACAAAGAAGTGGATTCTTCATTTTAAATATGGGTGGGAATGTGCTAATTTCCTAGAGGGCATCTTAATAAATAAATAAATAAAGGCAAATTTTACATTATAGGGCATTCTGATATATTGATTTCTTTCCTCATTTCCTTTGTGTGTAATATGGATATATCTGTTGTGGACGCTGGCCCGGACACAGACAGACGGACATCGTTGTTGCACCCAACACACTGTTTATTAATACAACTATTTACAATTTCACGTGCACCTTTCAACCCCAGTGCCTCCAGCACCGATTCCCCCAAAGTCCAGGCCACACAGTTCCACTGCCTTTCTCCTGGCCACCTCTAGTCCTCCCTCCAGCTCCGTCCTCTTCCACCCGACTTCTGCCGATGACTGGAGGGAGGCTGCCCCTTAAATGGGAACCCGGATGGGCTCCAGCTGCTTCCCGGCATTCCCCGTAGCCACGCCCAGTGTGGCGGAAGTGCCGGCTGCGCACCCGGAGGCCGTCCGGGTGTCCCCTGTCGTCTTCCCCCCAGCACTTCCTGGTGTGGCGGAAGTGCTGGGCTCCCGGGATATTCAGGCACTGGGGCGCCGCCTGGCGGTGGCCACAGGTCCCTACAGGGCTGGGCTTCCAAGCCCTTCACCCGAGGCCCCCAACATAACCAGGGCGGACGCCCCCTCGCGGTCTGGAGGAGGCACACTGTGTGAAATAGAATGGAATACTGGTATTACATCAAAGCTAATGAAACGTTTACTTTTATATTTTGATGCTTTACTGAAACATTGAATGGGACATTTCATTAAGATTGAAAAACCTAAGATCCAAATGTATGTGGTACTTTAATTAATAAAATAATTAGTAATACCAGAAAGATATGGGATACATGTATAGAAAATTTAAGCTTTTAGATAACAAGTTATAAGGGGTTAGAGATGGAGTCCAAGATTATTTTTTGCTGCTCAATAACCTTTGAAATAATTTAAGGGACTTTGGGTGGGAAGGGATAAAATATTTTACTTCAATGACCTTGCTAATCTTAGATATGGTCCAAATATACTCAAATATGAACACCTTGTGTAAAAAGAAAAATGTTCTTAGGACTTTGCATATTTGAACAATGCCTTATAATTAGATACATGGGAGAGGAAATGTGGAGCCTAACTGTTTTTGTTATATTTAATGGCAAAAAGGAAAATGATTAAGAATTTACCCATCCAGATTGTGGATTTCTTTCTTGACTCTGCTTGCTATGCTAACTATGAGATGTTCTCTGGAGGTTGTTGGTATACATTAACGATCATATAAGGGAGGGGTACAATGAACACTAAGACAAATTTATTATAATTGGCTGAAGTCTTCATGCACTTTTACATCAACCACCACGGAGCATGGCTCTTTAACTAATAAATACTTAACCTTCTCTTTGCTTTTGTTCTGTATCCCTGGACGTATTTGTCTTCCCCGTAAGAGAGCTATAAAAATTTGGCTTTTATTAAATGATTATATTACTGGGATCAGTTTCAGATACCCTCTTGCTCCACATTTCCTCTAATTGTAAGATAATAACAGCAATATTGACACGTGTCAATAAGGGGGGAAGGGTTGGTATAATAAATATTGGTGAATGTTTAGTAAAAGTTTCATTTTGTTTAAATTTTGAAACCATTGTTTAATTTTTGTTCTTGAACCATGCACATCTTCAGTTACAGATTTTTATTCTCTTCTTGATGACAATGTGGATAATGAAATACTAAACCAGAAGAAACTCCTTGGGTGAAGTGCTAGTAACCGCTTCCCAGGGAGGTGACCCTCTACGGTGCGCCTGGGTTTAAGAAAAAACGATTATTTCACTGGAAATATATTTCTCTAAGTGAAGAAAAAGCCCTTATTATGTACAATTGTTTTATTATTTTAAGCCTTCTATATTATTTTTCTTGTAACCATCACGGATTATGTTATATTCCCTTGTTATTCAATATTATCTGCACTGTGGTTGATTAAGCACATTTTTGACTATTAGGGTAGGGCCAGGAAGTCTTTTACTCCTCTTAGTTGATTGATGGGGGAGATGTTTGGCTCCTGTGCCACTAGAGGAGGGGTACGGGTGTTGAAGATTGAGAAGAATTGTGAGGGGTCCATATTGGGCTCCAAGGAAGAATTGAACTGACATCCCCCATCTTTCTTTTGGAATCAAGTTAGGTGCTGAGGCTTGATTAAGCCTCAAACGGAGGAATGTAGAAGGAAAATTTTTTGTATTAGGATAAAAAATAGCAAATTAACATAAAGAGCCATACAAAGTAATTAAAAAGCTTCTAAAACATTAGATTAAGCATAAATTAGAACGTTAAGAAAATAAGATAGGTCAAGGAAATAGTTAACTAAATAATCAGTCATATTACATTATTCTTTAAGCTTACAGCAGAATTTCTAGTGTGAGAAAAGAACAAAAAATGACATACAGAAACCAACTAGAACAGGATAAGAGGTTGAGAACACCTGTGTCCAAGGCTTGGAAGCTAAAGGAACGATACCACAGAGAAGATGGCTCTGGAAGGCACGTCACGAAACCAGCTGGATTGGGGAATCAGCAGAAAGGAAACAAAAGGCTTCTGCTGTAAGCAAGGTCACACTGATGTAATGCATGAAGAGAAAACCTTAGTAAATTTAGGCATTAGCAAAATATTAGAAGAATATATTAGAAATTAACTTTAGTGTAGGAATTAAGACAAATCAAGCATGCCAAGCAATGATTAAATGAAAGCATATACTATATTTCTTTTTAATTAAAGCTTAGCTTTAAGCCACCATTATAGCATAGCTTGAAAGGCTGGAGAAGTAAGTGACACCATTAAAAAACAAATATGGAATAAAGAACATCTGCCCAGTTGAAGAACCAATCAAGAATAAGCAAAACAGAAACTAGAGTGAACAATAGACAGTATAGCCAGGTGCAGAATGAGCTAATTGAACGAGGTCAAAATGATAAGAAATTGTTATATAAACTTCGATTGCTACAATGTTCAGGGCTCAGCTCAATTTGGCCGTATTGGGTCGAGTCATTGTTGTTTTGTGTTGTTTTATTGCAATAAAGCTTAAAAACTCTGTCTGTCTATCCCGTGTCCTAATAGCCTTTATTTTTAGGTAAAAAGCTTTCTGATGATGAATTTTTCGCCACGACAGTGACTGACCATGCCCCGCTACAATGGCTGTAGAAACAGAAAGAAACGAATGACCGGCTCACTCGGTGGTCTATCAGTTTGCAAAAAAAAAAAAGCAAATTTGAGCCGACTGCATTTGCTCTATAAGGGCTTGTCAATGGGTGGTGCAGGGAACATTATAAATACAGTGAACAGTATTACTTGGCCACTAACCTGGCCACATCCCTGCCTGATTGCTGTGACTGTGTATAGGAAATTGGTAGATCCCGCTACAATTAATAACTGTGCTGTTCCTGTTTCAAGTTGAACAAAACTGGTTTTGCTAAGCTACTGAGACTCAGCCTTGTGCTTTGGGGTGCAAGACAGGGAATCACATGGCACAACATATACAGTAAAACCTCGATTATTCGTCAGTGGTTGGGACCAAAGTTGTGATGGATAAGAAAAAATATAGATAACAGCACAGCTACTTTAAAAATTATATACAGTAGAGTAGTTTAGCAAATAGTCATATTTATTTAGAAAACAAAACTCAAAATTATCAAAATATAATATAGTAAACCAAAATTAACTAATTCATATAACATTGTAACAACCAATGTAATAAGCACAAAAATGTCCTGCTTACTGCCTTCTGACTCCCTACTCAAACTTCCTTCTGCTGCACCTTCCTTCTTCTCCGAACTTCTCCTGTCACTCACTTCCTAAGAGACGTGTCCACCATTTACAAAACGGAAACACTTTGTGCTCCCATACAGACTATTGCCAGCTGCCAGCATGTCACAATTTACTAACAAAACAGAATATAACAGAATGTTAAAAGAAAATTACAGTGCAGAAGAACATTAATATTAATACAGAATAACAGTACCATCAGTGGTTTCCATTTTCAACACTTTTTCAATTTACATCTTTCACTGTTGTTCTTCCTAATTGAAATAATACTTGAAGTACTCTCATTATTTTGTAAATGTTTAATAATTAAATTTTTTTTGTAACAATGCCAACACCACACGTTACGTTAATTAGTGTTAACAGTAGATATTAGATTAATGATAACAAAAAAGAAAAGCAATGAAATGCTGTTAAAACTGAAGGTACATAACAGGCACTGTGATTTCAAAATGCTGCATGGCACTTGGAGCAGGGGAAGAACACTTACACATTAGTACAAGGAACAGTTGGCTTTTAACAGTGACTGACTGTTAAGCGAGTGATGGATAATCAAGGTTTTACTGTACTTCAAACAACAGGGTGGTGGATAAGGGGCCCGTGGTAATGAAATACAGTGGTACCTCGGTATAACGTCTGCTTTGGAATAAGTCCAACTTGGTATACGTACTGTTTAGAGGCGAAATATTTTGCTTCGTATACGACCTTTGTTTGGAATACGACTCATGTGCTAGAACAACACGTGTGGTATACCGGGCGCACGCCTTCAAAAAAAAAAGTTTTAACCTGTACAGTAATCCCTCACTATATCGCGCTTTGACTTTCGCAGCTTCACTCTATCGTTGATTTTATATGAAAGCATAACTAAATATATAATGCGGATTTTTCGCTGCTTCGTGGGTTCTGTGGACAATGTGTCTTTTTACTTCCTGTACATGCTTCCTCAGTTGGTTTGCCCAGTTGATTTCAAACAAGGGATGCTATTGGCGGATGACTGAGAAGCTAACCAATCAGAGCACGCAGTCAAGTTCTCCTGACTGAGAAGCTAACCAATCAGAGCACGCAGTTAAGTTCCTGCGTGCTGAATGCAGTGTTAACCAGGAAGTCTCGTCTCGCTCATTCAGCATCAACGTGTTTCACTGTGTAAAGAGTTAACTTTTGTGCTTTTTTGTGTTTATCTTTGTGTATAGTCAAGCCCTTCATTATGGCTCCAAAACGATCTGCTACTGCTTCAGGGGCCGTGCCCAAGTGCAAACTGAAGATGTTAATGATTGCCGAAAAGGTAAACGTTTTGGATTTGTTGAAGGCTACAATTCTTTTTATTTAAAAAGTAGGAAAGGAATATAAGATCTACGGCCGCAGTGTCCTTTTAACCAGGGTGCAAAAAGAGTTGTAAGTGGATGTAATAAGGCAGTAGTCTGAATGGAATCTGCTTTAGGGATTTGGATTTAAGACTGCCAGAATAAGAAGAACGGCAGTGTTTCACATTTGCCTGAAGAGGCTCCTTTGGAAGAGCTGTAACGCTCTCCTTTGTTGTGCAGTAAAATTAAACTCATTGTTATCGGACAAGTCATTTTCATTTATTTCATCTAATTGCTTTTGTATTTATGTATTTTAGTATTAAGCAGTGTTTAAATTATTTTATACAACCCCATCAATGTATAATATGCCAATAACAATAGGATTTTTTTTTCATGGGAATGAATTAATCATTTTCCCAGTGCTGGTTGAAACTGATATGAAGCCCTAGTCTCCATATTCTCATAACTGTTAGGTGATACATTTATTTCAGTGCACTAATTTGCTAAACCTAGTACTTCATGATAAAGAAATGTAATGCCATATGTTTACTCATTGATCCTTGGATGAAGACGCAAGGTAAGACCTAGGACATGCTGGAGGCTTCTATCTCTTGGATGGCTTGGGAGCTGTAGCCTGTTGCTGGATTTGAAACCGATATGAAGGCATAGTCAGGAGAAGGTCACTCTCAGTATTCAGAGTGTTGACCCCTCAGTGTCCACAGCATACATTCAGTATTATTAGACTTTGAGGACAGAGGGCTCTGGTACAATGCTTCAAATGTGCAGTCTGTAAACATCAATGCTGTATGTAAATAGTTAAAGTAAACCACAATTCAATATGTATTGCTTTTGATCTAAACCCTCCAAAACCTCACAACAGTACAAGACTACAGGTCAAAGTGATACATTTAAATCTCACTGAAACTACCATTTTTACAGGATGTGCTATAGAATGAAATTGCATATTTTCCCAAAATTCCCATTATTCCTACTAATTTACTTGTTTCAATTCAAAAGAATATAGTTTCTTGTAAAATTGTGTTTTCTAATGACCATCAACAAAAGCCAAAGTCATTCAGTATTAAAAGCAGGAATTGATTTATGGAACAAATGTTTTACTCATGAGCTAATGTATGTAGCATATTTAAGAGTAAGGAGTTCCAGTGCACTAATAATACTATCCCCTGGCAAAAAAATAACAAATACTATAAATAGAAATTTGGCTATATAGTACTTCTGATACAACCGATTAATGATGCCACTATTAAAGAGTCCCACTGTTTTAGGAAATTTCCTGGGCAAAGACGGGTAAAACAATTAGTTGTACATATAAAAGTACCAAGTCACTCTGTGCTCCCCTAAATATTTTAACAATAAATTCTATAACCTCTAGGTTTATAATGAAAAATACCTATTCAAGCAGAAATAATAATAGTCACAATAATCTCCATATTCTCAGAAGTCACTGTTAGGTGATAAATTTATTTCAGTGCACTAATTTGCTAAACCTAGTACTTCATGATAAAGAAATACAATACCATATGTTTACTCATTGATGATTGGATGAAGACCCAAGGTAAGACCTAGGACATGCTGGAGGCTTCTATCTCTTGGATGGCTTCGGAGCTGTAGCCTGTTGCTGGATTTAGGGTTGTCTGAACTTTTCAAATTATTGTGGTAACACAGCAGCCCACAGCCACCTTGGTGGTGGTGAGCATTGATATTGTTGGTCATTTTACTCAGGACAAAATTTAGTTCTGCTTTCACAGACCTCCCTTTAACCCAGTCCTAACAAGAGGTCTCACTGAACTTTTGAGACAGTCTTGCTGCAGTTTTCACAAGGGCAAGCAAATAAAAAGTGATTAAGTGATTTAATTATGTTTTTGCAAATTCAAACTGAAATTTATCCTAAAATTCTAATTGGCGAGTTTATGGTTTCATCAACTTTTATTACATTGTCACAAACTCCACTCTGAGTCATAACAAGGACATGACATCATAGGGGGCGGAGCAGGCAAGGTCTTCTTCCATAGACTCGGACCCAGAAGTAATGTCAAGAGGGCCTGGTGGAATCTCCCGTGAATGATCTACAGGCAAGGGAGAAAAAGAGTCAGTGCACTCTGCCACATCCTGGTCTGATTCGGAATTGCCCTTACTCAAGTCCTTTAGCTGCCTCCCATGCGCACGTGTGTGACAACATTAAAGAGAATCAAAAAAAATATTTTTAACTTATTGTACAAATTAAAGGTTAATTGCTATGTTTGTTTCTAGTTTTATGTACTCTTATCAAACTTATTACAGTTATGTATCAACAATGAATGAATATTTAAGTCGAAAAATTTATGCCTTAAAATTCATTCAAAAAAACAGCGTCGACTTATCCATGGGGCAACACAATTTTCCATTGAATTTGGGTAATGGCACAGTGCACAGTGCTTTTATTTAAACAGTCAATCAAAATCAGTGTTCAAAGTAAACAGTGCAGTGATTAGAAAGAACTCTTCATTAAATAAATAATCCGTAAAGCAAATGTGGAGGTTTAAAAATGAAAAAAAATAGAAAAATAATCCTTTAAAAACCCGGCCTAGCTCCCCAGCTTCCACACAGCTGCCTGCGAGCACTCGTTCACTCGCTCGCATACCCTCTCTCTCTCTCTCTTGCTTTCTCCAGCCACCTCCGTCTTTCTTTCTCTTCCTTGTTTTTTTTTTTACTCCTTTTTTTCTTCCTCTCTAACTGACTAGAGCTTCTCTTTATATGCAGAGAGGACATCAGCCACAGGAACAATCACGGATGTGGGCAGTCCCTCACCTGTGCACTAGGTGAGAAACACCCACACCACTGATCGTACTGTGGCTCGCTAAGTCGCGAGCGCGGTGATTATTTATTTAAAAACTAAAACGGCCTTTGCTAGGAGAGCTGTAGACCCATAACACCACATAAGCCTTTGTTGGAATTTCAAGCATAAGCTGGCAAGTGCACGCGGTTTATGAACAGATATGTGCTGTGCTTCCTTAGTCAGCAAACAGAAAACTCGCAGAAGTTGCCGAAAGATCTAGAAGAAAAGGTCAGTTCCTTTCGTAAATTTATTATCAAGCAAAGACAAAGGCATGACTTTGATCTCAGTAACATTGGCAACATGGATGAAATGCCAATGACATTTGATAAGCCGGGGAATCGAACTGTAGCAGGTATTGGTGAGAAGACCGTACTTATTAAGACAACGGGCCATGAAAAAACCCAAGTTTTACCCTCGACTTATATGCGGGTCATACGAAATTTCGTAATTTTCGGCTTAAAAATACACTCCACTTATCTGCGTAATCGACTAATACGCGAGTATCTACGGTAAGAAAAAATGGCAAATGATAAATGTAAAACAAATAATTTAACAAAGTGTTAAAAACTAATATCTAAAATTAAAATTTCTTTTCAGAAACTGCTTTATGCAGATTAAAATAATTTAAAACTACTATATATGCAATAATACTTGAAACCTCAAACAGTATTACATTATCTCGTTCATTGGTATACAAATTTAGTACAACTTATATATCTGAAAATCTACTAAAGCTGTTATTCATTTTCATTTGTAAGCAACAAAAGACCCATAGGGATATTTAAGCTTCACTGGAACTTTTGTTAAGAAATGCCTTATATAAAAGGTAACAAGATTATTTCCACAAGTTTACATCTTACTGGTTTCATAAATTTTGCATAAACTATTTTTCTTGCAAATAAAATTGCATAGGCTTAGGTAATGATACCTACAATCATTGCTAATAAAATTCTGAGTTATTTTATTGAATTACTAGCAGAATACCTGCGCTTTGCAGCAGAGAAGTTTTGTGTTAAAGAAGTTATGAAAAAGAAAAGGAAAAATTTTAAAAATAACGTAACATTATTGTTAATGTAATTGTTTTGTCATTGATATGAGTGTTGTTCTCATATCTATATATATATCTATATATATATCTATCTATATCTATATCTATATCTATATCTATATATATCTATACTAATAAAAGGCAAAGCCCTCACTGACTCACTCACTGATTCATCACTAATTCTCCAACTTCCCGTGTAGGTAGAAGGCTGAAATTTATCAGGCTCATTCCTTACAGCTTATTTACAAAAGTTGGGCAGGTTTCATTTCGAAATTCTACGCGTAATGGTCATAACTGGAAGCTATTTTTTTCCATATAATGTAATGGAGTTTAACTGGATGGCTGTGGGGAGCGGAGTTTCGTGTGACATCATCACGCCTCCTACGTAAGTACGTAGAGAACAAGGAAGACCTCCAAACAGCGCTGAACAAAAAGCGCCATTTCACAATTCAGAAGGCAGAAAAAGATTATGAAGCAAGTGATGCATACAAGCGTATTCATAAATACAAGCATATTCATAAGTACAGCTATTGTGGAAACAAAGCACGGCGTAAACCGTAAGTTTATATTAAATTAAGTTCATAGACAGGCTGCCGCTGGCGTTTGTAATTTAGTGCCTGCCCATATAAGGCCGTCCGTCAGCGGCAATCCAATAGAAACAATACCGCTAAATATTCACGGGTGAAGGACTGTGCTTATGCAGAGGAAGATGAGATGGTCAGGGTGGTGGTTGGCACAAACTCAGTGAAACTGCGAGAGAAACTTTTAAGTGCCGGGTCTTAGCTGACATTACATACAGCCGTGGACATCACACGAGATGGCACAAGCACAGCTGGGAACCTTCGATGCAGGAACACCAAGCGGCTCATGTGAACTGAGGCAGTGCACAGACAAAAAGCAACAGTTCCAAAGAGTGCTGAACAAAAACCGAATTACACAATTGAGAAGGCAGCAAAAAAATATGAAGCATCTGATACATACAAGCATATTCATAAGTGCAGCTACTGCGGAAACAAAGCACACGGTGGAAAAAGTGAATGTCCCGCTAAAGGAAGACTGTAAAAAAAAAACCTGTGCATGCAGTGTGTCACATCTCAGATAAAGAGGAAGACGAACTGTTTATTGATGCAGTAAGAAACAAATCGATGAATGAAACCTCTTATCTTTACAACGATTGACAAACACGGAATGTAACTTGAATACAACACATCGTACAAATACGACCCTGATTGAAACAAATAATGATAATCAAATCCTTGATGACAGCAACACTCATAACACTCACAAAACAATTACTGTATATTGACAATCATGTTACGTTATTTTTAAAATGTTACCTTTTCTTTTTCATAACTTCTTTAACACACTACTTCTCCGCTGCAAATGTATATATATACCCAGATCTACATATTCTCAAATAGACAAGACACACACCGTGGCGCAATTGTAGAGGCTTTGCCTCTAACGCCGAAAAAATATGCGGTTAACGTAGAATTATGTTACGTTATTTTTAAAATCTTTCCTTTTCTTAGCACAAGCACAGCTGAGAAGCTTCGATGCATGTACTCCATAACAAAAAATAACGCATTTAATCACACTTTCAATTCCAAGCAAAGGGGAACTTTTGTCAATGCATGATTTCCTGGTACATCGATTACATTGATGCACACATCAGAGCTACAAAAATGTTAGAGTTGGAATGAAGCGCGTTCCTACGACTGATCGGAGGCAAATTTCATTTTAAAAACCTACCCGAGCGAAGCCTTGATAAAAGCATGGTTTTGTGCACACTGAAAAGCAAGTAAAATTAGATGCATTACAGAAAGTGGACTTTGTGGCTCTTACTGGGGATCATTGGACTTCCGTGACCGTTAGTAATTCTAATTACTAATTAGAAAAATGTACAAAATAATTTTGGCTAAGGTTACTCAGAGTTTAAAGATTAAGTTGGTCAAATTACCTTTTATGTTTCTGACTTATTTTTTTAAGAAGAAAAACTGCACTTTATGTTGAAATTTTGGTTATTATTATTTAAAGACAATACCATTCTGAAAATGTACTTAAAGTACTTAAACTACCACTTTATTTTTAAGTCTGCCCAATTTTAACCAGGGATGATATTTTTGTTTTTGTTTTGAATTCAAATGCAGTTTAAAAGCATTTTTTTTTCCAGAAATTAAAACAGCTTGAGTTTACAATATTCATGTCCATGTCTATTATTTGATTCTGTTGCCCACTAAAACCCTTTTAAATTAAAAAAAAAAATTCCGATTTGGGGCAAATTTACATGTGCGATTACATACGATTAATCAAGATTAATTATTACACAGCCTCTAATTAATTGGATTCATTTTTTTAATCGAGTCCCACCCCTAATATATATATGTAGATATATATGTAGATTTGTATATATTTGTGTATATACTGTATATATGTAGATATGTATATGTGTATATATATGTATATATATGTGTGTGTGTGTCTGTGTGTATATATATATATATATATGCCAGCAACACTCATGACAATGACAAAACAATTACATTGTCAATCATGTTACGTTATTATTAAAATGTTTCCTTTTCTTTTTACTTCTCTGCTGCCAAACGCGGGTATTTTGCTATATATATATATATATAGATAGATAGATATGACAACAACACTCATATCATTGACAAAACAATTACATTAACAATCATCTTACGTTAGTTTTCAAATATTTCCTTTTCTTTTTCATAACTTTACTTTAACTCACTACTTCACCGCTGCAAAGCGCGGGTATTCTGCTATATATATATATGCCAGCAACACTCATGACAATGAGAAAACAGTTACATTATTAATCATGTTACGTTATTATTAAAATGTTTCCTTTTCTTTTTACTTCTCCGCTGCCAAGCGCGGGTATTTTTTGATATATATATAGCGCTCGGTCTTCCTCGCTCCCGGTCAGGTAGGTCCAGGACCTCTCGGCATCTGACAGGCCCTGCTGCCCGCTTGGACTGACCTTCTTTTTCCTGGTCTTCTTTCCCATGGTCCTGCAGTACGGGATGGCGCGCACTGTTGGGTTTTTTCCGGTAGCGGGTGGTGTTTGCACCTCCGTGGGTTGATGAGGGTCTTCCCTAGGGTTGTCTGTCCACACGAAATTTATTTTGAATGCAGGTCCCCTGCCAACAGATGGCCAGAGAATCCTGCCGACTACGCCAGTGTGGCAGTAGGGGGCACTAGTGCTCCCTTGAACCCTCAGGTATGACTCCAAACACCAGGTAAAAGTCCAAGACCTTTTATTTTTTCTTTAACACAAATGTGCACCAAGCACCCTCCACACTACTAATACAATAAACTAACACAATAACCACTACTAATAAACTCTCCTCCTCGCCCAGACACTTGGCTCCTCCACCTCCTAGCACAGCTCGTTGTCTGGAGCGAGGCGCCGCACTTTTATAGCCCCTGACCCGGAGGTGTTTCTGTCCCAACAGTCCACAGTTCCTTATTCCTTCCGGGTCAGGGCAATTAGTCCTTTACTTCAACCCGGGTCATACGGCATCACAGAGCCTATAAGCCCCCCACAGATACTCCTGGTGGTCCCCAAGGTATCCAGCAGGGCTGTGTATAAACACTACAAAGTCCATAAGGCCCTGCTGGACTTCGGGGCATGATCCTGCTGTCGGGAGAGCTCCTCCTGGCGGCCTGGGGGTGCAGACCAGCATGGGAAGCCGGCAGTCCTCCACAGTTCCCCCCCCTCAGCGACAAGTTCTGGGGCGGAACACTTTGTTTTTTGATTGTCTTTTTAATAAAAGCACTTTGCACCTTTTTAAACCATCCCCTTGCTCAATTGTTGTCTCACTGTCTAGCTCAACTCGGTGACATTAACGACGGTGTTGGGTTCAAGGGCTTCCAAACAGCAATGGGAGTGCGACTTGGCAGGAAAAGAAAGAGGGAAAAAGAAAAGAGAAGGAGATGGAGAGAGAAAGCCACGAAGAGCGTGTGGGTGAACGAGGGAATGAGTGCTCGCGGGCAGCTGCGAGGAAGCTGGGTGTTAGGCCTACACCCAGGCATTGGAGTTGGAAGTTGCTCCTGCTGAGCGAGCAGGTAGCGGGAGTGACCAGGGGAAAGCTACTGGGTGCAGAATGCTGGAAAGGCAGCGGGAGTTGGGAGGCTTGGTCGGGGGAGTATCCAACGTGAGCGTCCTGGCCATTGGATTGAACCAAGCCTCGAGGCTGGGATGAGTGCCAGACTGAAGCCAGGGATCAGGAGGTCTCCAGTCTCGTGTGTATGAAAGGAAAAGGGCAGCTGCAGAGAGAGTGGCTCCCCTGTTGCGAAGCCTGGACAGGGAGAAGCAGGGGAGTCACCAGTTAAAAGAAGCACCGAGCTTGTTGTAAAGATTGCTTACTACATGAACGTTTTAACCTCTGATTTTAAAGGATTGTTTTTTTTCTGTTTATTGGTTTTTAACCTCCACATTTTCTTAATGGATTATTTATTTATTTATAAGACTTTGAAAGCACTGCACTATTTATTGAACACTTTGTTTTTGTTGGAATTTTAATAAAAGCACTTTACACATTTATACCATCCCTTGCTCAATTGTTGTCTCACTGTCTAGCTCATCTCAGTGACATTATCGACGGTGTTGGGTTCAAGGGCTTCCAAATGGTGATGGGAGCGGGGAGCAGAACCCACATCATCACATTTGGTGGCAGCGGTGGGATGAGCTAGCAGTGAGACCAGAAGAGGAGACGGAGCAGCAAGCGGGATTGGTGACTGACTTTTGAGGAACCCACGTACCCGAGTCGGAGGAGGACATTTTTAAGGGACTGAGCTTTTCAAGGACATTTTTTTTATTGCTGGTTTTAATTGTCTTTTAGAAAGTTCTTATTCTTTTAATGTCCTGTTTTTATGAAGGGGGCTTGGGTTTGTTTTATTGTGGGGATTATTTTAGTGCTTTTATCATTATAGTGCAGTGTAGAGTGGCCGAGCTATGGACCTGAGCTCCAGTTGCACTGGGTTGCCAGTGGCGTGGAGTCTTCCCGTGCAACTGGAGTCTTATAGGGGGTGGAATGTGGTGTTATGGGTCCACAGCTCGCTGAGCAAAGGCCGTTTATTTTTAAATAAATAATCACCACAATGCACAGGTGAGGGACTGCCCACATCCGTGATTGTTCCCGTGGCTAATGTGCTGCAGCTACTATGGCCCCTCGCTGTATAAAAGAAGCACGAGTCGGATGAAAAAGAGGAAGGAAAAAAGAACGAGAGAAAGGAAAAGAGGACGGAGGTTACAGGGAGCGAGGAAGCAAGGTGGTGCAAGAGAGAGAGAGACAGACACGCGGAGCGTGTGGGCGAGCGAACGAGTGCTCGTGGGAAGCTGCGAGGAAGCTGAGTGTTAGGCCGACACCCAGGCGTTGGAGTTGGAAGTCACTCCTGCTGAGCGAACAGGTAGCGGGAGTGACCAGGGAAAGGCGACTGGCCGCAGAAGGCCGGAAAGGCAGCAGGAGTCATGAGGCTTGATGTTGTAGTCCTTGGTGTGAGCGTCCTGGAGACTAAGGAGTCCAAGTCTCAGGCCTGGGATGAGTGCCAGACCGAAGCCAGGATCGAGAGGTCACCAGACCTGTGTTTGAGTTAGAAAAGGGCAGCTGCAGAAAGAGCCTCACACCTGTTGAAGGGCCCGTATGGGAGAAGCAGGTGAGACGCTAATATTAACGGAAACAGAAGCACCGATCTTGGCATTGTCGTTTGTTTAAAAACTGCTTCCTGAGGAACGTTTTAACCTCATTTTAAAAGGATTGTTTTTTCTATTTCCTATAACCTCCACATTTCTTTTATGGATTATTTATTTATTTGAACAGTTTTGAAAGCACTGCACTTTATTTGAACACTGTTTTGATTGTCTTTTAATAAAAGCACTTTGCACTTTTTGAACCATACCCTTGCTCAATTGTTATTGCCTCAACTGTCTAGCTCAACTCGGTGACATTATCGACGGTGTAGGGTTCAAGGGCTTCCAAACAGTGATGGGAGCGTGGAGCCGAACCCGCATCGTCACACATGCGCACATTCTATTGAACTGCTGTCATACGACAAACGCTTCAGAGCCTTTCCTGTAGGGCCATGTATTCTTGCTGAGACTGGCGCAACACTGGATGGATAGATCGATAGAATAATTAAACATTTTCTATGAAGATATTTCAATGTTCCTTAAAAGTTTTGAAGAACTGGTGTTCTAAGCTTAGAGATGGCTTTACATCTTTTACAGAGCTGATTGTGTGGCGTTTGGGTACTGCTGCAATAAATTATTTCATCAAAGGTTGCGCACAGCAAGCATCTTGCAAGAGGCAGGAAGAATCTCTGGACAGGGCGCCAATTCGTCACTATCACTGCGCCACCGTGTTCCCATGTTTAATAACATGCTTTAATTTTCTTTATCATGAAAATGATAACAAGTATACATGAAAGACAAATAGATAGATAGATAGGTAGATAGATAGATACTTTATTAATCCCCAAGGGGAAATTCGAATACTCCAGCAGCAGCAGACTGATAAAAACAATATTAATTAACACTAGAATTACCAGAGCCTACGAAAAAACTCGTAATTCCGTCCCACCTTAAATCGCTTCTTAAAATCGTTCACAGCTCTCCACCAGCGTCTTTTGTCATCTAAATGTGCTGATAAAAATCAGGCTGCAAGCAGCCGGCTATTCCATCCCCCCACCGACTTAGAACGTGCACAAACTTCTCCCAGCTCATGCCTTGATTGATTATCTAGGAGTGATGTGGAGTTTTAGAGTGGAAAGAATAGATTATTATTTGGAATACACGCATTTCACGTGTGTTCCGTTTCTACAGTAATCCGTGTAAACACATTTTTAAAACAGAAACGTTTTCATATTGTAGTAGTAAATGACAAAATGTAAGCATAAACTATATAATGTATGAAGCCTAAAGTCCAAATATCAAACACTTTCACAAAAGGTACACATATAACAGAACAAGTATGCTTTTATTCAAAAATATAACTGCAGAAAAAAGCCACCTTAGCATGCCATATTGACACGTACGTACTGCAGCTGACACAGTAGTATAATGGTATCAGCCGCTGACTAGTATCCAAAAGCTCATTAGTTCGATCCCACATGGCTCAGTTTTGAGAAGTAAACTGCTCTTATTCTTACTATTTTAGAATAAAAACATGCATTTGATTTCAGTGTGTAACAGCCAGTAATTTATGATACTTGTAAAGGTTAGTTTTTTTTTTATTCACTTTTCATTCTCAGTCTCAGTCGTGTTCAGGATCCTTCCCTACCCCCCATCTGAGAATGCTGTTTTCACATAAAGATGCGCGTGGCTCTGCAGCGTACTTGTGACTGCATTCTCGTACCAATGCTTGCGAACTGAAGTGCCTGCGTGCACTTTACGTGGCATTACACGTCTATTTTTTTAGCATGCCCGTGTCGCTCAAACACAGGAACATATGTTGGTGTACAAGAATAAAAAACAAGTGCACTTTTATTCTAGACTATAAGTGAAGAAAAAATAAAGCAAGTTACAGTAGGCGGTTGATACGACAGCTTGCGTGGTGCAATGCTAAGAACTGCTGATTTCCGATCCGTGCTGTAAGAAATCATCACATTCAAATATTAACAATTTCCACACACCCTTCCTACATTCACGACATGTGTACTTGTTGCAGTGTACACATCTCTCTGGGCTATGGTTCCTATTACACTGAATGAGCACCTGACATTGTACTTTCTTCCCTATATAAATAACATTCGAGTATAGCGCGTCTCCAAATAAATCACATTTGAGTTATAGCGCGTCTTTATGTGAAAACAGCATTGTCAGATTGGCGGGGGATCGTGAACGCGACTGAGAGAATGGAACTGAATAAAAAAAAAGACTGAAATCAAATGTATGTTTTTATTCTAAAATAGTTAAGTTTATGCAATATTATTTGAAAACGAACAGCGTCAGATTGGGCGCATATTCAAACCCGGTCTGACGCTGTTCGTTTTCAAATAATATTGCATTAGTGCGATGATGTTTTTACATATATTGTCTCTTTCATTCATCTTGCGGTTTGTAATCAGTGACCGCGTGTTTTTTCCCCGATCTTGCCAGTTCGCACATGTTGCTGTATGGTGCTGTTTCTTTTGTGCAGGACATGCAGAGGACAGAAAAGTACAGAGCAGTAAGTTCAGCGCTATATGCAATCAGACAGACAAACAGGCAGAGAAGGCACTAGATATATAAATAAACAGGGAAGGCACTGTATAATAGATATATAAAAAACAGCTAAGGGGATAGATATATAGATAGGTAGGTAGGAAGGAAAGGCACTATATGATAGGCAGACAGGGAAGCTCCTATATAATAATAAAATTACTGTTATTACTATGTAGATAGACAGGGAGTTCAGCGTCGCAGCGTGTATTCAAACCCGATCTGACGCTGTTCGTTTTCAAATAATATTGCATGTACTTAACTATTTTAGAATAAAAACATACATTTGATTTGAGAGTGAGAGCAATCTGTTGCTGAAGCTGATCCTCTGTCTGGTGATGATACTGTTCAGTGGATGCATTGGATTCTTCATGATTGACAGGAGCCTACTCAGCATCTGTTGCTCTGCCACGGATGTCAAACTATCCATCTCTGTGCCTACAATAGAGCCTGCCTTCCTCACCAGTTTGTCCAGGCGTGAAGTATCCCTCTTCTTTATGCTGCCTCTCCAGCACACCACCGCGTAGAAGAAAGTGCTCGCCGCAACCGTCTGATAGAACATCTGCAGCATCTTATTGCAGATGTTGAAGGACACCAGTCGGCCCTGTCCTTTCTTGCACAGAACATCAGTATTGGCAGTCCAGTCCAATTTATCATCCAGCTGCACTCCCAGGTATTTGTAGGTCTGTACACTCTGCACACACAGTCACCTCTGATAATCACAGGGTCCGGGAGGGGCCTGGGCCTCTCTAAAGTCACTCGATCAACTTCCTTTTGTTATTTATACCACCGTTTAAACCAAGAAATAGTACGTTTTTCCTTGCCTCCACTTGGATTTTGCTGAAATTCTTCTATTTTCCTCCATGCTTTTGCCATTGTCTTTTCAAAGAATGCTGAGCTTAAGTGCTATTTATATTGATTTGCATATTCAAAGAGGCATAATTCTGGGAGGAGATAGGCAGTGGCGGCAGGATCGTGCACGTCCATCACTTTTCACGTTGACCAAGATTTATGTAGCAGAAGAATGTGGAAATTGGCCTACGCATAGATTTATGCATCTGGATTTTTTTGTGTTTACACACATTTCCGCTTTTGTCCGTATGCAATGTTTTAGTGTGAATTCTAAGCACAGCATCATGTATGAGGCCCCTTAAGAGAATGTCACGTAAGACTGGCCTCACGGTGCATATCCAGGCTTTCTCTGACCATCAAAGGGCTTACAATGATGCACTACCTGCAGGTCTAGTTCTGTTAGAAGTCAATTCAGCCTTGACAGACATTCTATTGTCCAGAACGAAGAACATTCTGGGTATTTCTGGCACTGCCCTCCAGTGGTTCAAGTTCTACTTGACTGATAGGCAAGAGTTTGTTAGTCTTGGCAACATCAGGTCCAGCTCAGCGCCTGTCACACAAGGAATACCTCAGGGGTCTGTCCTTGGTCTTCTCCTTTTCTGTATCTATATGCTTTCCCTTGACCATATTATTCATAGCTTTGCACTATGTTATTATTTTTATGCAGATGATACTCAACTCTATTTCAGTGTTAAAAGTGAAACTTAATCAGAGCTTTCCCAGCTCACAACTTGCCTCAGAGAAATTAAAACCTGGATGGAGCATAACTCTTTAAAATTAAATTGTAACAAAACTGAACTCCTATAAATTGGCACTAAAGCACAACTTAGGAAAAAGAGCTCCTTTTCAGTCACTCCTGATGATGATCTCATTGCACCTTCTAATGCAAGCAATCTTGGTGTCATTTTTGATTCCACCCTTTCTTACTCAACTTGCACAAACCACATTAAGAAACACCTCCAAAACATATCCTGTGTTCCCGTTTTCCCTCCTTTTCAAATCCTGAGAAAATTGTCAATGTTTTTATCACATCCCACATTGATTATTATAACTCACATCTCCAGTTATTTCAACACTCTGCTTAAATAGTCCTTACATATATATATATATATATATAGTCACAGACAACTGGGGTTCTGACCCGGCAGGGATGCCTAAATGGACCAGAAGGTCATAAGAATAGCTTCCGGGCCACAAGGGGGCAACCGCCCTGGAGCAGGAGAGGACCATGGGAAAGGAGAAAAAGGGTTCTGGACTGTTTGGACCTGTGGCCTCCGCCAGGGGGCGACTTAAGCCTCGAGCGACCTGGAAAAAGTTACTTCCGCCACACTTGGCAAGATGGCAGAGGAACCTGCCAGGGATGCCCGGAGTGCTTCCGGGGCAAAGGGCAGTACTTCCACCACACCAGGAAGTGCTGCCTGAAGATCGTCACCAGCCACCTGGAGCACATCCGGGCGGGAATAAAAGGCGCCGTCTCCCAGCAATCTGGGAGCTAGAGTCGGGAGAGGGAGCAGGACGAAGCTCCCAGGAGGAGATTGGCAACCAAGGACTGAATTATTGAAGAGTTCATTATGGGAGATTATTGCTTTGTGCTTTGTGTCATGTTTGGGACTGTGTTTATTAATGTTTAATAAACATGTGACTTTTATAAAGATGTGGTCTCCGACTGGTGGTGTCCGGGCAAGTCTCATAATATATATATATATATATATACATATATATATTTATATATATATATCTATTTTGTCAGTGCGGCTTTGACATCATGGACCAGAAGTTGCATAGTAATTCTACATAAGCAGGAACACTCAAGAATAAACTGAATAAAAAAAAAATCTATAATCATTCTCAGTCCACAGGTTTCACAGTCCCAGTCTCATTCACACGCAAGATCTGACACTATTTTCAAGTAAAGACGTGGTATAACAAAACAAGTTTGTTTGTTATACCATGTTTTTTTTTAAAACGGCATCAGATCTAGGGTTTGGGGGGAGGGGGTGGTTGTAGAAGCGTGAAATGTAAGTGAGAGAATAAAACTGAAAACAGAAAAATGCTAGGCTTTGGTAATTCTAGAGTTAATGTTTTTTTTAATGTTTGTGTGAGAATAGTTGTGAATAGATATTTGAGTTTTAAAAAGTTGTCCAGGCAGGATACAAAAAAAACATTTTAATGTGAAAAAGTTGTCTGTTCATATACAGTACGTTGTCTGTTCATATACAGTAAATAACTAAAATAATATAAAATATGTGGAAGAATGTGCATGATCACAATGAGAACATGAGATGTTAATGTGAAATAGTCACCGAATAAATGAATGGAGACAATGATGTTCTTAATATAGTCATCTATATATTCCTCTAAAATATTAACCACAAATGTTTTTCCTTCTGTTGTTTAATGCATGAAGCAGGTATATTCACATTTTTGCAAATACATGATAAAATGTTACATTATGCAACTTTTTAAAACATTACAAATTTTTACATTGTGGACTATGGCCGGACATTCATCCCAGCCAATACCCCCAGGCTGCCAAAGGGAGCCATCCCTGTGACATGGAGATGCCCCGAATTCCACCAGGGCATCATGGACGTTGGAGTTTTGCTGTAGCCCTGCTGGATAATGTTGGGACGCTGCAGGGAGGCTCGAAGACTTATATTTCACCTCTAACCCGGAGGTACGTCTTAGTCGCAGTGACAGAAGAAATTACGTACTTACAGGATGAAAAGAAGAGTTTTGATCTGACCCGGAAATGCTAGGAAGTCACATGGGCTGAGGGTTCAGAAGCACTTCCGGGTCAAGGACTATATAAAGGACTGTGGGAGATCCCAGGGGGTAGCTGAGTGGGGAGGAAGGGTGGCAATTTGTCTGGGAGAGTGGAGGGTTATTTATTGTATTGTGGATTTGTTATTGATATATGAGTATTGTGTAAAATGGAGTAGTGGAGTGGTGTGCAACAAGCGTTCACTGTGAAAGCTTTTTATAAGAATGGTGATAGTGTGACTGCTGCGTAAAGGCAATATCAGCATCATTACCAGTTAGAATGTCGCAATCATGTCCCGTCTGCTCATGCAATTTCAATATGGGTGCGTAATTACGAAAAAATTGGATCAGCCTTTAAAAAGAAGTCCCCAGATGCAGCCACTATGCATACTGCCCAACAATCAATGGCAGGTATTCGACAGTTGTTTGGAGAATCTCACTGTTTGGAATCTTTTTCTTTGTGGACATCTTAAAAGCCTAGTGTACTGCACACATCCTGCAACCGTTGCTGAACTAAAAAGAAATTAGGAAATTGCTGGCGTTCCCCATGACATGGTACATCGAAAAATGCAGAATTTCCACAACAGGCTGTCAGAATGTGTATAGAGAAATGGACAACACTTTCATGATGTTTTCATCAAAACATAAAATTAATATTGAATTAATATTAATTACCATCATTAATTGCATATCCTGTACAATACAGTTCATCATTAAATGTATTTTGTAATGTGTTTATTTGTGCATTGAACATCAACTGAAAACTTCCCTTTTCCCTGTGCTACCCTGTATAAGACATATTTTGATCATGGGAGTTCCCAAAGTGGTCGATATCGACCCCCTGGGTTTCGATTTGAACTTTCTAGGGGTCGATAGTTTCAATAAAAAAATTGGGTGGTCAACAACAGCAAAAATAGACCCCCTTACTACTGCTATTTGTTTGTTACTTCAAAATATTTATGATTCCAATAGGTACCTAATTAAGAAGTAAAATAATTCAAAGAAACACTTTTTTGATAATAACACATTACATACCAAACTTGCGAACAAAAAGGTAAAATGTGTCAGTAAAAGAGTCACACGGAAGAATGCATGAAAATACATGTAGCACAAACATGTGCATTGTCTTATCGAACATATCAAAGCAAGTGTGGACATGAAAAACAGTTGCATGTCCTCACTTGCTCGCGGTGGGACAAGACGACGTATATTCGATATTAGCAGAATCTATCGGTCTTGTACACTGAAAAAAGTAAAACAAAGCTGTTGTTCATACAATGCGTTTTATACCATTCCAGTACCTTAAAATTATTAGTTTTTTCATTTTAAGTACATTTTCTAATTTAAGTTAACAGTTTAAACCTATTTTTTTTTACTTGGATACAGTATAAACGGGCTGCATGGACATCAAACTGTAATTACTCATTCAATCTAGGCATTTTTTGTTAGATTATGCGTGACTTGTGCACGCACTCCCACCTATAGATTGCGGTAACGCGCCTTTACAGTGTTTGCCAGCCGTGTTGAAAAGCAAATTTAAAAGAAAAAAAACAGAAGGAGGAGAAAATCTGGCATTAACCATGAGATTTTATCCATTATTTATTTTATTTTATTTTATGTAACAGAAGAACAAGCAAAGTTAATTCTGGTAAGCAGAAAAAAAACTTCGCATTCTGTTGACGTTTACATTAGTACAAGTGTGCCTGCCCTTTGCTTTGATTGTAATTTCAGCACTCATGCTTGATAGAATATGTCAGGTAGTGTGATTTGGTGGTTCAGCAGCGCAATATGCACCATTACCCCCGTGCACTTGTTTCAGTTTAGCTCATTTTTAGCGTGTCAGCTGCATTTTGCCGTCATTAATAGAAATACTAGTTTCTCTCCTTTGCCTTTCACCACGTATATCTGAGCTTGAGCCGTGCTCACTCCGCAAATGGAGTGGACACGGAGTGCAGCTAAGGTGAGGAGGAGTTTCTAAAGTTGTGTTCAGAGAAATGTTTTTTGGCACTAAAAGTTACAGCCATTGTTAAAATACATTTGCTCTACTGAATGTTTTAAATACTGTTTGTCTCTTTGTTTAAATAGTAGAAAATTTTCATTTTGTGCTTCTTCAGATGTTCTAATTAAGGTCATTTGTGATTTTTTATGCACCCTGTTATATGTTCAGCATTTATCGGCCCTAATGTTAGAAGGCCTAGACAATTCTATCTGGTAATATTAATTTACTGCATCGTTTAACAGTTATATATGGAAGAAATGTTCTAAAAATGTTAGTCAAAAATAAAAAATAGGACTAAGTGTAATAAATTTTTGTTTAACGTTGGCTGTTCTTATTTGCATTTGTGATTGACATACTTTGATGGCTAATTAAAAACTAACAAATGTTTTCTTTCAGCTTTAGTGAAGCAGCTGCTGATCTATTGTTTCTGCTGCAAAGCCTGTTTAGAAACTGCTTTCAAAGTCATTTTGGTAAGTTCTGTTTACAATATCATGAGGGCATTTGTGATAACTGGGCAAATGTCCTAATTGGGCTGGAAAAAAATATTGAACTAATTGATTCTGGCAAGTTGAGCTTGGCAATTGTCTACCAGGTCTACAAAGTAAACTTAATGTAAATGTACCTGTGTTTACCCAAAATTACCAAAGTTCAGTGGCTCTAGTTTGTAAATGGGATTCAGCAAAAGCTTGAAATGATTCCACATATCTTTTTGTTTTTTTAAAAGATTTAGTAAAAATTCACACAAAAATGAGAGAATTGATATAGCAAAAACAAGTTCAGTTTAAAGCTTATAAATCTTGTTTCATTTCTTTAAGTTTGCTTACAGTTGAACCATTTGTAAATGGTCAGAAAACTGTATGCCTGTCCCATTTCTATGCTGTAAATGTGTCTTTCAGTCCCTGCTAGTACTGGGACCTGCTCTAAACAAAAACAACTGATTCCATTAACACACTGTATTTTAGTTATAGCAAGAAAGTTCTATCTCTTACTAACTTGCAGGGGGTAAAATGCTCTAATTGTCTATGACCAGGAAAGAAAATTATATTCAAATTAAGCAAACACTAATATGAGTTTAACGCAAAGATTTAACTTTGTAAGATTGGCTCTTACATTAAATTTAAAACTTAAGGTGTGGTCTACTCAGTAAACTACTCTACAGGTATCTCTTGTATCTCGTACCTCATGTTTCCTCAGTTATCCAAGAATGTGGCAATGTAAAGAATGTGAAAACTCATATTCAAGAAGATCTAAAGGCATCTTGGAGAGATGGCTTGCACTTTTTCAGATGGAAGAGGTATGTTTTTAGATCCAGATTACCTCAGACACATTGGACACATCACTCCATTCATTCACTCACATAATTGTTTGCCGGGAGTGGAATGTCACAGACATGGCACTTTGTATATGATCAGTTCAATCCATGTGAGCAAATGTCTTAGCTTATTGCCATTAACAACTCAAATGTTTGGCCTAACTGTTGATACATTTAGGAGAATTTATGTTTCTGTAGGAAGTAATTTGGTTAAACTGTGCTGGTAATTCAGTTTTGAATTTCTAGATTTAAGTATTGCAACATCTTACAAAAAATGCAACATACAGCCTGCAAATATAAATTTGTTTTACTGTCATGAAAAATGTTTTTCTGTACTTATCTAAAGCTGGTCTTTAAAAATGTGAGAAGGCAGTCTTATGTTGATATATTATATACAGTAAAAAATAATTTGACATTCATAAAAGCTAAATCTTGGAACAGTTTGATCAAACTATTAGTTTTTTGTTTTTTTTTTTGGAAAGAAAGTCATTAATCATATATTCTCCACCTTTTTTCTGTATGCTCTCACGTTTGTATTTCCTAGATTAATGCTGAGTTCACAAGAATTGCAGCTGTCCCCTTGGAGACAAAGTTCTTGGCACAGTTAGACAAGCACTCCACCAAATTGCTGGAAGTCATCAGGCACAAGGGAGGAGCTGTAAAAGAGAAGACCACCAGGATCTTGCAGGTTTTAGATGAGGTATCTATAAATGAATTGTGCTTCGGTGAGAATCATGGCTGAATTCTTTTGTGTGTAATTTTAATTAATAGGAACTGTTCTTACACAGACTATGGACATCAACGTCAGAAAAGAATGCATCCTCAAATCTATGATAACCTACTTGGGTGAACCTGTTCAGCACCTTATCAAAGAATACCAGGTAAGAGCATCTCTTTCTCACTGGCTTGCACACCACAACACCTACAGACCCATCCTTATGTACTGTTTCAGACTGTGTTCTTATTAGGTAATGATATCATTAAATAATACCGTAAGTGTAATGAGAGCAGTTACAGTTTACCATAGCCACAAAATAAACTGAGTGCTTGAGTTTTACAGCTACACTGTCATCATCTTTTCAAATGTGTTGGAAATCATATTTACAAAAGTCAAATTTGTTCAAATTTTGATTTGCTGGACAGGTTTTCTGTTGGTCCTTAAGTCTAAAATATAATCTGGATTTTCAGCTTTCAAATGACGTAAACACTATTTTGAGAGATCTTAAAAATTCATTGGACTGGACGTGCTTTTAAATGCCTTTTGGGGGAAAATTAATGCTGAATAATACTGAATTAAAAAAACCTACAAAACCAATATGGAAACAATAACCACTATAGCAAACTGTGGAGCCTGGTGAGTATTTATTGGAGCACACCTAGTGGTGTGTGGGTTAAAATGGTGCTTCTCTAATCAAAAACTCTAAAACAAAATTCTTTAACCACAATTTTCATTGTTATATGTGACTAAATAAAATTGTGGGTGCATTTAAATTAATTGATTCAAACTATTTTTGAAACTTTTTAGCATGGTGGGGAATTACAATGTTGGGTTTTTTATATTTTTTGATGAAAGTAGCTATTCCATTAATTGATTGCATCAATTAATTTATGTGCACCCCATGATTTTATTTAGTCACATATAACAATGAAAATTGTGGTTAAAGAATTTTTTTTTTGCTTTTCACTGCATTTACTGCATAAAGTAAATTTAATCATTGTACTTAATTTTTTTTTATTAACTGCTCAAAAAATTAAAAGAACACTTTTTAATCAGAGTATAGCATCAAGTCAATGAAACTTCTGGGATATTGATCTGGTCAGTTAAGTAGCAAAAGGGGTTGTTAATCAATTTCAGCTGCTTTGGTGTTAATGAAATTAACAACAGGTGCACTAGAGGGGCAACAATGAGACAACCCCCACAACAGGAATAGTTTAACAGGTGGAGGCCACTGATATTTTTCCTTTCTCATCTTTTCTGTTTTTTCACTAGTTTTGCATTTTGTGTCACTACTTGTAACATGAGGCGATACCTGGGGCCTCATGTATAAACGGTGCGTACACACAAAAATGTTGCATACACCTGTTTCCACGCTCGTATCGTGATGTATAAAACCTAAACTTGGCGTAAAGTGACACACATTTTCACACTAGCTAAAACCCTGGCGTATGCAAGTTCTCTGCTTGGTTTTGCAAACTGGTGGCACCCAGCGTTAAAGCAGTGCTTTTGTTCAAGTGTAGTTTCCCTTTCTTTTTTAGATCCACATCCCTGACATAACTTTATCATATACACTGAAATTAACTGCATATCTTTTATTAGTTTAAGGCATCTGATTGTAACCAACCTGTAACAATATAATGGTCCCCGGAATAGCCAAAGTATTCCAAATACCATAGCTGGTTCAGCATTGTTACTCTCACTGCACCTTTTTCTTCTACTTTCAACTGCTCCGGTTAGGGGTTGCCACAGCGGATCATCTTTTTCCATATTACTCTCACTGCACCACTCGGAGTATTAATATCACTATATCTGAGTGTGGAATCACAGATCTACGATAGTTGTGCGATAGTTATAATATTGCACAACCTGAGCCACTTTATAAAGCACATATTTAAAATATGATGATGATATCATTTTTAAGATGAAATGCAGCAAAATATGTTTATTATATTATACAGATAAACTTTAACTTCATTTAAATAACCTATGTTGTTAATAATTTTTTTTTATTATTAATTTTATTGCAATCCATACAAAGCAATCAAGTTTTTACAAAAAGAAAAATTGAGTTAAGAACAGATCAATCCCCACCCTGAGAGAGAGCAAGCCAAACGTGTAAAATTTAAGGCTTGTAAACATACCTAAATTAATAAATTCTCTGTGCTTTATGAACTTATTTTAAAATATTACTGATTAGATCCTGCCATGTTTTGAAAAAGTCTGTACAGATCCTCTAACTGAGTATTTGATTTTTCCAATTTCAAATAATATAACACATCAGTTTCCCACTGACTTAAAGAGGAGAGTTTGGGTTCTTCCAGTTTATCAGAATAAGTCTGCGTGCCAAAAGTGTAGTGAATGCAATCACAATTTGTTTGTCTTTCTCCACTTTAAGCCCCTCTGGAAGAACCCCAAACACAGCCGTTAATGGGTTAGGAGGGATTGTGAGTCCAAGGCTGTCTGAGAGGTAATTAAAATTTTGTCCAGAATAATGTTAATTTGGTGCAGGCCCAGAACATGTGACCAAGTGAGGCTGGGACTTGGTTGCAACGTTCGCAGGTTGGATCATGCCCTGGAAACATTTTGGAGAGTTTTAGTCGAGACAGATGTGCTCGATATATAATTTTGAGTTGTATAATTGTATGCTTTGCGCATATGGAGCTCGAGTGAATTCTCTGCATTGCTACTTTCCACTCCTTTTCTGATATATTAATTGAGAGATTTTTCCCAGTGTCCTCTTGGATCTTTGAAAGGAGGGATTGTAAAATGATTTTATATATTGTAGAGATGGAGTCTAAGTCCTTGAGATTGAGCAATATTTTTCCAGCATGGATGAGGGTGCAAGATGAGGAAAATCTGGAAGGTTCTGTTTAACAAAGTTCCTGTTTGAAGATAGTGAAAGAAATGTGTAGCTGGAATGTTAAATCTGGAATGTAATTGTTCATAGGATGCAAAGACGTTGTCTATATAAAGATCTCTAAGCAAGTTAATTCCAAATTTTTCCAGATATTAAAACTGCATATGTTTGTGAAGGTTGAAAGAGGTGGTTCTCTTGCAGAGGTGCCACAGATAGAAGCTTCTCCGTCTTAAAATGCTTTCTACATTGGTTCCAGATTCTAAGTGAGTGGAGCACAATTGGGTTATTTGTGTATTGCCGATAACGTGTTTATTGGAGCACAGAGCAAGGAATACAAAGAAGTACTGCAGGATTTTACTTCTATTGCGGTCCAAGCCTGTGTATGTTCTTCTATTTGTGTCCAGGTTCTTATCACCTGTATATTTGCTGCCCAGTAATAAAACTGGAAGTTAGGTAGAGCCATGCCGCCTTCTGCCTTTTGTCTTTGTAGGGTCTCTTTTGATGCGTGGATGTTTTGAATTCCAAATAAATGAGGTTATTGTTGAATCTAATTGCTTAAAGAATGATTTATTAATGTATATTGGATGTTTTGAAATAAAAAGGAGCTTAGGAAGAATATTCATCTTAACAGTGTTAATTCTTCCAGCTAGTGTGAGATGAAGGGTTGACCATCTATGCAAGTCTTGTTTAATTTTTTCCATGCAGACGTGAAATTTTGTTGATAAAGAGCTTTATGTTTACTTGTGATGTTTACCCTAGGTATTTAAACTGTTCTGCAATGATAAAAGGTAGGGTGTCTAATCTAATATTATATGCTTGAGAATTCACTGGAAAGAGTACACTTTTATTCAGATTAATTCTGAGACCAGAGATCTTTTGAAATTCTGTGAGTGCTGCTAAGACTGCAGGCACAGAATTTTCTGGGTCCGATATATACAGTACCATATCATCTGCATATAATGAGATTTTCTGTTCCAGTCCTTCTCTGCTAATCCCCTTTATCTGATCAGTATTTCGACAATGTATTGCCAGTGGTTCAATGGCAATTGCAAACAGCAGCGGTGACAAGGGGCATCCTTGTCTAGTGCCATATTCTAGTTTAAAGTAGTCTGAGCAAATGTTGTTGATGCAAACTGAAGCTTCTGGGTTAGTATACAGTAATTTAATCCATGCACAAATGTTCGGGCCAAACCCAAACTTCTCCAATGTAGTAAAAGGTATTTCCATTCAATCATGTCAATGCTTTTTCTGCATCCAATGATAATAATATTTCTGGGGTGTTTGATTTAGTTGGTGAGTATATTACATTAAACAGGCGTCAAGATTTGAAGATAAGTGTCGGCCCCTAATAAATCCAGTTTGGTCTTGTGATATTACGAGGGAGCACTTTCTCCATCCTTCTAGCTATGATTTTAGAGAGTATTTTAACGTCGTTATTCAGAAGTGAAATTGGTCTGTATGATGCACATTGTAATAAGTCCTTATTTTGTTTTGGAAAGACAGTGATTAGTGCTTGGCGAAAGGTTTGTGGAAGAGATTGGTTATCTCTGGCTTCTGTAAATGTTGCTAATAGGAGGGAGCTAGCTGAGCGGAGAATTTCTTGTAAAATTCTGCAGGGTAGCCATCAGGGCCTGCTGCTTTCCACCTTGGAGTGACTTTATAGCATCTAGTAATTCTGATAATGCCAGAGGTTTATCAAGTTCCTCCACACTAAAAGCGTCTATTTGTGGTATCTGTAATGTATCCAGAAATGCATTAGATTGTGTATTGTCTTCTTTAAACTCAGTAGTATATAGGGATTTATAGTAGTCTCTGAAAGTGTGCATTATATTTTTGTGTTCGATGATTTTATCTCCGTTCGTGTTGGTGATTACGAGATTGCGTTGCACTTCTTGCTTGTGAATTTGTTGAGCTAAAAGCTTATTAGCTTTCTCCATGTTCATAATAATGATGTCTGGATTTGTAAATTAGTTGTTCAGTTTCTTTAGTTGTCAAGAGGTTTAATTCTGAATGTAGAGCCTGCCTCCTCCTATGTAGAGTCTCGCTTGGTAGTCTGGCATGTTCTTCATCTATTTTAGTAATTTCTTTTTATCTCTGCTACTTTCTTGGCTTGGATTTATTTCTGTGGGAAAGATATGAGATAATCTGTCCTCTTAAGAAGGCCTTAAGAGTTTCCCAGAGTATTCCTGCAGAGATCTCGGGGATGTATTTGTCTCTAGAAAGAATTTGATTTGTTTGGATATAAATTCAGTACAATTCTCGTCAGCTAATAGAAGCGGGTTGAGGCCATCTGCGGGTGAGTGTATGGGGCTTAGTAATTTTAGCTCCAAGATCATAGGTGCATGGTCAGAAATAACAATAGCATCGTATTTGCAAGATTTAATCTTAGGCAAGAAGTTATTGTCTATAAAGAAGTAATCAATCCTTGAGTAGCAATGATGTACTGGTGAGTAGAAAGAATATGTTCTTGAATTTGGGTTTAAAAACCTCCAGGGATCTGATAAGTTGTGATCAGTTATAAACTTTGTAATTATCTTTGCGGTGTTAGATGCTTCCCCTGTGGAGGAAGTCCTATCTAAAAGTGGATTTAGAACACAATTAAAGTCCCCAGCCATTATAACTTTATGAGTGTTCAGACTGGGAATGGATGCAAATAAATTTTGTATAAATTCCTTATCATCAACATTAGGTGCATAAACATTTATCAAAATCATTTTACAGTTAGATAAGTCTCCCATGACCATTACATATCTCCCTTCAGGATCCAATACTACATCTGATGCTACAAATGGTACTGTTCTATGTATGAGAATTCCCACACCTCTAGTTTTCTTTGTAAAACTAGAATGGAACATTTGGCCAGTCCAGTCTTTTTGCAGCCGGAACTGATCCTTGCTTAGTAAGTGGGTTTCCTGTAAAAATACTATTTTAGCATTTAGACCTGTTAGGTGAGAGAGTACTTTCTTTCTCTTTAATTCGTGATTCAGGCCTTTAACATTCCAGCTTACAAGTTAACTGTCCCATCATGGAGACACTGATTCTGAGTTTTTGATGTCATTTTATAGTCTTAACTGGAAGTGAGACAGCTTAGGTCTTAATTTCCTATTTCCCCTAGAGTTGTTGCCATGCAGCTTATTATTACGTTGGTAGTTATAATTATAAAGATTGAGAGGATAGATTAGGTATAGATCAAGCCTGCTCTCTTTCTCTCCCCCCCTTAACCCCCCACCCTCCCTTTTGCCTCCCCAAGTGAGGCTAAAACCCACTTCACACAGTCCCAGTCCTCTGACATACCCAGAGACAGAGCACGTCCAAAGCAAAACAAGCCCCATGCAGCGGCTTTAGGGTTAAAAGATAGAGATATCTGTTACCAATATAGTCTTTAAAAAAGAAAAAAAAAAGAATTTTGCACTTAAAATATATATATAGTCTTCAGCAATTTTAGTGCATTAAGATGATACACCCAGATAATAAACCCGGGATGGTGTTAAAATGTGTCCAGAATAAGCATAACAAGTCTTAATGCAGTAATAGCAATAACAATAAACCAAGGGTATGATATTGAACAGTCTCGTTTAGGGTAGAGATGAAATAATTAGAAGAAAAAAAAAAAGGGAAAAAAGAAAAGTAATTAAGCACAATAAAACATAAACAGATAGCCCTAGTAATACTAAGTAATAATGAGAATATATGAGAATATATGCTGATAAAAACCCGTATTTTAAAACGAATAGATCAGACAGTAGATTATTAATCCTTGCTTTATCATTAACCGCCATGACTCACTATTATGTATCAGAATAGTCCCGGGATCAGCTTTCTTAATTCCTTTTCTGCTTCTTCCTTGCTAGCGAAGACATAGAATTGACCCTGCCATTCCACTTTCAGTTTTGCCGGATACAAGAGGCTGTATTTGACGCTGGCTTGCCGTAACGCTGTTTAATGTTGTAGAAGGCTGCGTTTAGTAGCTGTTGCTGGAGAGAAGTCAGGAAGATACGAATGTGGTTATTTTCATATATAATATCTTCCTTGTTTCTCAGGAGTGCAATCACCTCTAGCTTAAATGATAATCGTTCAAAAAGAACTATAAAAGATCTGGGTCTGGCTAAGGTGTTTGATCCGACACTGTAAGCCGCTGCTATCTCAGATTCTGCTTTAAAGTCGTTCCCGATTATTTTAGAAAAAGTTCAGCTGCGAATTTCACAGGGTTTGAACTTTCTCGATTCTCAGGCAGACCTTCAATTCTAACATTATACCTTCTACTTCCATCTTCCAAAGCAGCCAGTCTGTCTCCAAGATTTTTTTGCATTTGGAGCTAACATTTTCTGCTTTTTCTTCAGCACTGGTAGCTAAATTTTCGGCTATTTCAATCCTACTCGTGAATGTCTCCTTGAGATCCTCCAATTGATCAGTAAGCGTTTTAATTTTACCCAGCACCTGTCGCATCTCCACTTGCATTTCTTGTCACAACCTTTCATTTGCCTGTTGCAACATCAGCCGCTGCATTTCGTTTGCTTGCTGCAACTCCTGCCGCTGCATTTCGTTTGTTTGTTGCAACTCCTGCCGCTGCGTTTCGTTTGCTTGTTGCCATTCCTGTTTCAATTCCAGCAACTTCTGTTTCAGTCTCTCATGTGCCTTTGCCCTTGCTTTCTCAAATGCCTTCTCGCTTTTCTTTATATCTTGTATGAGCTCAGCGAACATCACCTGCAGTTTAGACATTTCAATTGTGCTTTCTTGTACCGTAGGTGAAGCGTCAGGCTCTACTGTAGCCGGTGTCGCCGATATTCCCGGCTCGTGTGGTGTAATTGAGATCGCAGATTGTAAGGACTTTTCCAGTTTCTGTTGTTAATAATTAAACATGTGAGGACACTGTGTCACAACGCTAGCAAGGTGCTGGCGCTTCATTCACGGATTGTTCCTGCCTTGCACTGTATTCTTCCTGGGGCTGGTGTGACACTGGAAGGATAGATGGATAGAATATTTACACATGTACTATGAAGATATTTCAATGTTCCATTAAAGTTTTGAAGAATCTGCGTTCTCAGCTTACAGATGGCTTAACTCTTTTACAGAACTGATTGTGTGGCGATTGGGTATTTGGAGAAAAAAAAGGAAGGACAGGAATTGGGGGTTAGTACGTTTGAAAGAGACAGTACTGCTGCAATAAATTATTTCATCGAAGGTCGTACACACCGCAGCAAGCATCTTACGTGAGTCATGAACAGTAACTGTGCCACTGTGTTCCCATGTTTAATACATGCTTTAATTCCTATCATCATGAAAATGATATCAAGTATACATATCAGTATTTTAATTTTTCAGAGAGCTGTAATATCACAAATGTAATAGATTATGTGTCCTGTTGGAAGTAGAAAAAGCCAGTTCAAGAAGCACATAGTGATTCACACACATAGAGCACATAGAAAAACATATACAAAACAAAGCATTTAATGTGCTACTTTAGTTACGATGGGATTTGAGAAACTAGTAAATTAAACGATTTTAAGATGAAGTTTATGATGTTCTATGTACTTTGACAAATAATAAATAATCTACGTGATTAACGTGGAAATTTCGAGGAGGAGGAGATTCCAGGAGAAAGGCAGTTACTCTAGGAGAGCTGGACAGGGCCGTAAAAGGTCCTTAACCAATCAGCAGGACCGGCATCTGCTCATTTGAGCAAGGAGGAACAGGATGAGCACTGCCAGAGCCCAACAAAATGACCTCCAGCAGGCCACTGCCGTGAATGTCTTGGACCAAACAATCAGAAACAGACCGCATGAGAGTGGCCTAAGGGCCCGACATCCTTTAGTGGGTCCTGTGCTCATTGCCCAGCACCATGGAGCTTGATTGGCATTTGCCATAGAATATCAAAATTGGCAGGTCCACCACTGGTGCCCTGTGCTTTTCACAGATGAGAGCAGGTTCACCCTGAGCACATATGACAGACGTCAAAGGGTCTGGGGAAGCCATAGAGAATGTTATGCTGCCTGTAACATCATTCAGCATTATCTGTTTGGTAGTGGGTCAGTGATGGTCTGGGGAGGCATATCCATGGAGGGACATACAGACTTCTACAGGTTAGACAACGGCACCTTGACTGCCATTAGATATCAGGTTGAAATCCTTGGACCCATACTGTCAGACCCTATACTGCTTGCAGTGGGTCCTGGGTTCCTCCAGGTGCACAACAATACCAGACCTAATGTGGTGAGAGTTTGCAGGCAGTTCCTGGAGGATGATGGAATTGATACCATTGACTGGCCCCCATGCTCATGTCGACGATTTTTCTCTTTCTCTTCATTATTTCCCGGACAGAGTAGGAGTCTCACACCAGATAAAATTAATCAGTAATATACACTTTATTGCACCTAGACTAGAGAAGCCCTCGTACAGGAAATTCTTTGCTCTTTTATAGCTTACAGAGTCGAGCAAAATGATATCATTATTACCAAAAATAGAGGCGGCGGTACATATTTCTTACTGCTGAAAAATAAAAAGAAGAAGTTAACTTATTTGGAGCTTCAAAAACAGGAACTATAATAAAAAACTGGTTGCAGGGCAGATTCTAAGACAAACAGGAACTATAATAACAGACTTGTTGCTGGGCAGATTCCTTTGACCTGCTCACCCAGTACACTCTGTACCTCATACAAGGGTATACATAGAAATGTCACATACACATTTTGTAACTGCTACATGTCACAGGGACAAGCTGTATTTTTCCATTCCACACTCACCAGACCTAAATCCAATGGAACACTGCTGGGATATTATGTTTCGGTCCATCCGATGCCGCCAGGTTGCACCTCAGACTGTCCAGGAACTCAGTGATGCCCTGGTCCAGATCTGGGAGGAGATCCCCTAGGACACTATCCATTGTCTCATTAGGAGCATGTCATTTGGGCATGCATACAAGCACATGGGGGCCATACAAACTACTAAGTACAAATTATTTTTCTTGAACAGGAAGCTTCTTTAAAAGATTACATAACTAGCTTAAATACCTGGCGTTACCTGGGAGAAAAATAAAATGTTTTCTTTTTTTAATTTTAAAAAAATATAATTAAGAAAAACACAACTTTAAGAATAAAAATTAATTAGCAAATAATGATGACCATCTTTAGCCCATATATAAAGGTTCTTAGGACTTCCTACCCTTGAACATGCCACATAAAGTTATCCCTGTGATAAACAGGCTGTGTTCAAATTGATTCCAGCACTTTTCAATAATTGTCCAAACGTTCCAAGTGTCAAGTGGATGAAAACAGACATACAAGATCCACTTAGTCTCTTCCAATTGAAATTCTTTTACAATCAATTAAAGGTAAATATTTTACCTATGTAAATAAACCAGTAATGGTGCACTGCACGAATAAACTTGACTTGAGCATTCATAGTTTTCATAGTCTTTCTCTGTAAGTTTAACATTGGTTTGCTCAAAGGTTGATGTGCTTGCAGCTTTCTGAGCACCTTTTCCTTTCTCCACCCTAGTGGCCCGCTTCTTCTCTTCTTTCTTTGGCATCTTTTCATGTTAAATCTGATTAAGTCAGTGTTTGTGTTGCAATTACTTAGTACATTTTGTTAAATTTTTCACTTAAGCTGGCACTTTATATCTTAAATCATTCAGGGGTAGGGGAAGTGATGGCAAAGGTAGTAGGGATGAGAATGGCGCCCGTATGCATGCGGCACATGGCCACCCTGTTGGCCGGTGTCGAGAGTTCATTCTAAAATAAAATAAAATAAAAATAAAAAAGGGAATAACCTTGGATGTCAATCATCACCTCCAAATGCAAATAGTAGACATCACATAGTATATGTGTACCATATTTTAGGTCAATAGGAAAAATGGTTTGCGAGCTACAGATGATTTAAAATTATGGACAGACAAACAAACAACCATGGTAGCGTATTATATATTGTGGGGTACAGCCCGGACACAGACAGGTAGACATGATGTTTTCACCACACACGTTTATTTTACACTATTTACAGTACAATAAAGTGCACAAACCCAGTGCCGCAGCACCAATCACCCCTTTAAGTCCTGGCCTTTTCACAATGCCTTTTCTTCTTCTGACCGCCTCCACTCCTCTCCTCCGAGCTCTGTCTTTCTCCTCTCCCGACTCCAGCCATCACACGAAGGGACGTGACCCTTTTATAAGCACCTGGATGTGCTACAGGTGTGTTCCGGCAATCTCCCACCGAGACACCCCAGTGTGGCGGAAGTGCCGGCTGCATCTCCAGAAGCACTCCGGGTGTCCCTGCTTGTCATCCCCCCAGCACTTCTGGGTGTGGCGGAAGTGCTGAGGTCCAGGGTCCCCAAGGCATTGGGGCACCCCCTGGCGGTGACCACAGGTCCCTACAGGGTTGAGCTTCAAAGCTCTGTACCCGTGGCCACCAAAGGCACCGGGGTGGTTGTCTCCACATAGTCCGAGAGAGGCGTAAGCCCTTCTCCAGCCCTCCAAGGCGTCACAGCTGGGTCGCCCGCCCAGCCATCTGCAACAATATAAAGATATTATAAGTTAAATATCACAGCTATATTTGGTCTATACTTTTTCTTCAATTTTGATGTTAATTAAATAGTTTTTTTGATTATGAATGTATTTTTTTTCGAAAACATTATAACCAACACATTAGCTATGATGTTGTGAAACAAATGACATTTAGTTCATTAATGAATAAACAAAAACTGTAAAGCGATCCGCTGAATCCACCAAATAAATATAGGATGTTTACGGTAGATGAAAATAAAATTGCTTGCTTATGTTATATATAATACTGTATATAGGCTATAACAGATAGCCTATTTTAATCAAAATATAATCGCAGAATACGTTCAAAGTAGTATAAAAAGGATGGGAAAAATGAAGCCTTTTTTAAGGTTTTTTGACAGATTCATTTTTAATTTGTGGTGTAGTCATACGTTTTTATATGCAGAATTTTTGATGACGTAAAAAAGTCAATTAAATTAATATTATTATTAGGTTGAGTTAATGGTATTACCACTACAGCATTTTAACAATAAGAATAATGCAAGATGCATATATATATACCTAGCCTCTGTCAATCCAAAATTACACTTTTGTGGATTGATCCAGAGTCCGGCCTGGTGTATGGCCTGAAGGACATCTCTCACATGCAGTAGGTGTTCTTCCCAGGTGCGGGAAAATATGACGATATCATCAAGATAGGTAGCACTATAGGCATTATGGGGCTGGATCAGTCGGTCCACAAGACGTTGGAAGGTCCCCGGAGCCCCGTAGAGCCCAAAGGGAAGAACTCGGTACTGGCAGTGGCCACTAGGGGTACTAAATGCGTTTTTTTCCTTTGCTGTCTCGGTCAAGAGGATTTGCCAATATTCTTTCATCATGTCCAGGGTGGTGAAGTAGCAGGCGTCTCCCAGAAGCTCTAGCATGTCGTCCATCCGAGACATAGGATAAGCATTACAAAAGGTGCCAACTCCCATCCGGCTTAGGAATTAAGAGAATTGGGCTGGACCAGGGGCTGTGACTGGCCTCTATCACGCCCATCTCCAGCATTCAACCTACTTCTAACTTCACCTCTGCCCTCTTAGCCTCCGGGAGTCTATACGGACGCTCTCGCACCAGTGTTCCTGGTTCTGTGATATCGTGGGTTATGAGTGAAGTGCGGCCTGGCTGAGATCCGATAACTCCTTCCACAAAACTTATTATTTCTGCTATCTTGCACGTTTGTTTGGGAGTGAGCTTTTCCCCATAATTTAAGTGTTTGGCATCTGTACATAAGGAAATCACATAAGCTACCGTTGCCTTCTGGGAAGTATGGTCTACCCATGGCTTTAGTAGGTTAACGTGGTAGATCCGCTCCTTGGGATGGCGGTTGGGTTGATAAATTAAATGAACTACCAATCTTTTCCATTCGCGTACTTCAAATGGCCCTTGCCAGTGGGCTAGGAGCTAGGAATGGCTGGTAGGGATGAACACCATGACGCGGTCGCCGGGGCAGAACTCTCAGAGGCGGGAGTTCCGGTTGTACAACTGAGCCTGCACAGACTGTGCCCCATTCTAAATTCTCCCGGACAGCCGGTCTTAGGCGCTCAAAATGATCCCTAAGCTCAGCTACATGCTACAGGATACTTCGATAAGAAGGTTGTACTTCGTCTTTTCAGCCCTCCTGAATGAGATTGGGGAAACCTCTGGGTTGTCTCCCATACAGGAGTGTGAAGGGCAAAAACCCTGTTGAGGCTTGAGGAACCTCTCAGAAGGCGAAGAGGACTAGAGTTAGGAGCTAGTCCCAATCTTTCCCGTCCATCCGGACCACCTTTCTCAACATCTGTTTGAGTGTTTGGTTAAAACGCTCGACTAATCCATTTATTTGGGGGTGGCATGCAGATGTTCTGAGTTGGAGGATCCGGAGTATCTTAGCCACCCCCTTGAAGGTTTGGGACATGAAGGGTGTCCCTTGATCTGTGAGGATTTCTTTGGGAATGCCCACTCGTGAAAAAAACCCGATAAGCTCCCGGGCTATTACTTTTGATGTAGCCACTTGCAGTGGGATGTCTTCTGGATATCGGGTGGCATAATCAGCCATTACCAGAATATACTTATGTCCCCTAGCTGAGCATTCGAGGGGTCCCACAGTGTGTAGACCTATTCTCTCGAACGGGATATCAATTATGGGCAGGGGAACTAGAGGGGCGCGATCCTTCCTAGGAATGTGAGTGAGCTGACATTCAGGGCAGGACCTGCAAAATCGCCACACCTCTTCATGCATGCCTGGCCAGTAAAAGCGTGCTGTTATACGCTTGAGGGTTTTTTCAGGGCCTAAATGCCAACACAGGCAAATGAGCGTTGGCCAGGTCACATATTTCCCGTCGGAAAGATCAGGGAATCAGGAGTTGGCTGCATACTCCATTGTGGCTTTTAACCACCTGATATACAGTAAGAGATCATTCTCGATAATAAAGTCAGGCGTGGGAATCTTCGGAGGGGTGTCCGTTTACGGCCACTACTGCATTTCTAGCATGTTTTAATAAATCATCGTTCCACTGCTCCCACCTAAAAGAAGAGGAAAGGGGGTGGAACCGGACTGCTAAATAAGGTGATTCATGGGGGCAGTACTCAGTGGAGGCAGCAGAGTCATGGGAGGTAGGGGGCGGGTTACCCTTGTCCTCTGGCCCCTCCTCTGCAGGCCCCAGATCCACAGGTTATCCAACATTTTACATGTCCTCCTGCATGGCTGGGACTCCTCCTTGGATGAGCAGCTCTCGTCCATGTCGTGGGTCGAGGAACCAATCAGACACGGCTCTGTCCGCTCGGAATTGTTTTGGGACCAGTCTCTTCCCAGTATTATGGCAAATGGAGGCTTCGGTAGCACCACCACATGCTTTCATGCCAAATGTCCATGGACTAGGAGCCAACACATCACGGTGGGGTACTCCTTATTCTCACCGTGAATACAGGTAAGGCTGGTCCTTTTATTATCATACTGTCCCGAGCAGACATGGAGGGCCGCAATGACAGTCACATTGCTTCCCGTATCATAGAGTGCTCGGACTAGGTGTCCGTTCAGTCTGCCCGGGCCTGTGAAGGGAGAAGCGAGAGGGTTAGACGCGACCATATAGCAGTACCTGCCTGCTTCAGCCCAAGCACAGCCCATCTGGTCATCTCCCTTGGGGCAAATGGCCACCGTATGCCCTGGCTCGCCACAGTGGTAACAACATAGTGGAAGGAGGGACCTTTCCCTTTTTCTGGATTTTCACTGCAGTTGTTTCGGCTGGATCCGTTCTTCTAGTCGCACGGTTTGACTAACAGATCGTTGGCATTCTATTATTTCCATGAGGGTTTCCATATCAACCCAGGGTAATCTTCATACTGGCCTCATCAGATTTTCGGGAAGAGCGTGTACGAGGAAGTCGGCCGTGACTACCTCAACTACGTGCTCCGGCATGTTTTTCGCTGGGACGTAGCCAATGGGTCATTCTTCCCCATAGGTCGAAGGCCAGGGCCCGGATCTTTCCGGATCATACTTCCATTCCAGGCAGCGCTGTGCATGACACGTAGGGGTTAGTCCGTAGCAAGCAAGGATTTCTGTCTTTAAAGTGGGATAATCTGCGGCTAGGTCTTCATCCAAATTATAATAGGCCCATTGCGCTTCACCGGCGAGAAGAGGAGCTAGTATGTGACTCCACTAACGCCGCGGCCAAAGTTGTCTACTAGAGGTGTGCTCGAAAATGGTCTAATATAACTCCATGTCTTCTCGTGGTCTCATAGGAACGAGCAGTTGGGCAGGTCCTTGTCCTCTCGGGTGTGTGCGATGCCCATCGGCGTTTACGAATTCAGTGTGGCAGGCTTGCTTCTGGGTGAGTTGATCGGCCAGCTGTTGTACGACCTCTGCAAGGCCTGCGGGTTCAGCCATCCTATTGATTTTCCCCTGATCTTGATCATGACGACTACGCCACTTGTTGTCCAGCGGTGGAAGGACAGACTGGAAACAGTCGGAACATTGGGACACCAACCGGGTGGTGCAGTTTAATCATCGCAAAACGAACAGACAAAATAATCAAAAGTAACAAAAATAGCACTTCAGTGTTCTCGCGTACAGAACTTCCTTCGCAAGAATCAGTCCTTTCAAAACATCATGGGCTCTGGCATGCAGCTCGTTCCGGTATCCCAGCAGAAGCCACCGCTCTCTTTGTCAGTGCTTCCTTTATACTGGTACTTTTGGAAGGGGCGGGATTAAGTGCCATTGCAGCTTCTCAGAGCTGTGGGGGAAGAGAAAGAACAGGACAAGGTCAGTGGTAGCCCTCCCTCTTGTCTCGGCTATTGTGTACCTTTCCCTGGCCCGTAGAGGAGTCCTTTGATGCCCATGCGTGACAACGTAAAGGTAGTTTATTAGTCAAATAATCTGTTTAGAACTATTACCTCTTTAAGTATCTTAATATCTGTTGAACTTTTGATTGTTAAAAACACTTTTATCATAGATATTGTGACCACTGGTAGATGCACCAGCCCTTCCGAACCCCCCTCTTATGCAGTTTTTCAATGGAAAAGAAACACAGTCTTTCAGTACCTCTATGCAGGATCTGCTGGCAAGATCGAGCTGTGGTTATCCTGTGGTCTGTTACTATTCTGTCTCTTTTCCCCAGACTTCTTCCACTCTGGCCATTGCCAACGGCCTGCTGGATCCCCTTGATGAAGATGTTGTGTTCTTTTGAGCAGGAGTTGGGGCCAGTGCATCATGTTTCACAGCTGTTCCCTGTGAAGCTGGTTCGCCTCTGTAAGAGACTTGTGTTTGTAACTGGCAGAACAGCAATAAAGTTTCTACTCCTTGTACTCTCCTGTGCAACTTTGTGACCCAAGATTGAAAATATAATCTACTTTAGGAAATTTAATAATTGGCTTCAACAAAAACATATATCTATTGCCTTTTCTTATATGGTCTTTTCCTACACTCTCTGATTTCCCTTTTTTTGTACAGTATGTATTTAACTTGATTCTGTCATTGCTTGCTCATGAAACAAATGACCTAAAGTTGGGTATGAGGATTAGATTGAGTTGCAATGTAGATCTGTTTGACCTTGTCGGGTTAATTAATTGAATTTTAAGTATATTAAGTATCATCATACTCCACTTAGATTAATTTGTTATGATATCCAGTATGTTAATTTGTGATACACTTACAGATATAATGGCAAATACCAGTTTGTTTTGCAGTTGGTAAAATGTGAGGTTTTAAAAGGTGTATAAATTACTATCTTGTAAGTTAGGATCTGTCTTGCACATGTCCGTAATTTGACTTACTTTCTCTTAATCATCTTGCTGATGGTTAGCCATTCTTCAAGCTGAACGCGAACCAGGCCACAGTATCTGTTCATGAGGCACTTGCCACCAAAATTAGAATAATCACAAAATTCATATTTTTGATATCAGTTTGTCAGTTTGCTTAGGGTTCATAACTTTTTTTAAAGCAAAATGCCATTTTATCCTAAATATTTGACCCACTGTGGTGGGCTGGCACCCTGCTGTGGTATAGCGGGTCCACAGCCCTCTCAGCAAGGGCCAGCAGTTTTAAATTAAATAAATAATCACTGAGCTCACGGCTTAGAGAGGGGGCGTAGTGGCCATAGCAAGCCATGGGGCGATCTGCGGTGTGGGCGTTTCTCACCTAGTGCACAGGTGAGGGACTGTCCACATCCGTGATTGTTCCTGTGGCTAATGTGCTGCAGCTGTTATGGCCCCTCAATATAAAAAAAGTGCAAGTCGGATAGGAAGGGGATCAGAGAGAACAAAATGGAAAGGGAGAAAGGACGGAGGTTGCAGGAAGCGTGTGCACAAGTCGGTGTAGGAGAGCGAGTGGGCGAGCGAGCGAGAGTTAGGCTTGCAGGCAGCTGGACAGTGAGCCCTAGCGGGGTGTTTGCCCGACACCCGAGGGCCGTAGTTAGTGGTCGCACCCGCTGAGCATGTTTTGAAGAGCGGAAGTGACGGGTGAAGGATGGCTGGCTGCGTTAGGCCAAGAAGGCTGTGGGAGTCAGGAGTCTTGGGTGGTAAACTCCCTGGCGTGAGCGTCCTGGTCGTCAGGGAAGCCAAGTCTCGGTCTGGAGGGAGAGGAACCGAAGCCAGGGATCGGGACGCCGCTAGATCAGTAGTGGAAAGAAGGTCAGCTGCAGGTAGAGTGGCTCCCCTGTTGCAAAGCCTGGACAGGGAGAAGCAGGGGAGTCACCAGTTAAAAGAACACACCGGGCTTGTCATTTGTTTTTAAGGACTGCTTCCTAAAGAACATTTTAACCTCGTTTTAAAGGATTGTTTTTCTATTTGTTGATTTTTTTAACCTCCACATTTTGTTTTAATGGATTATTTATTTAATGAAGATTTATTGAACTGTGGACACTGCACTGTTGCAATTTGTTTTGATTTGTTCGATTTTAAATAAAAGCACTTTACACATTTATACATCATCCCCTTGCTCAAACATTATTGCCTCACTGTCTAGCTCACCTCGGTAGCATTATCAACGGTGTTGGGTTCAAGGGCTCCTGAACAGCCGGTGGGAGCATGGAGCTGAACCCGCATCGCCACACCTGCCTGGGGTTTGTTTCCTGCCTTGCGCCCTTGTGTTGGCTGGGACTGGCTCCAGCAGACACCTGTGACCCAGTAGTTAGGATGTAGCGGGTTGGATAATGGATGAATGGATGGATATTTGACCCAAGATTTACAATAAGCCATGATGGGTAGTGAAGGGGGTTTGAGATATGATTTTTTTTAATATATGGGTATATGTGCATTTAACACAAAAACTTCAAATACATACAAAAAATAAAGAAAAATAATGTAACAAGGCTTTTGATACTGCATTTCCACACAGAGTTGTTTCATGTTCGATGAGTAGTTAGAAGTCTTCAATTGTAAATGGAATTCCATGCTTACATCATTAAGGTGATTTCATAGCTTGCTTTTGATACTATTCATCTTGGAGAACATCTGCTCACAATAATAAGTTGACCCAAAAATTGTTAAAATTCCAAATGCTACTATTTTGAGTTAACAATAATAGTCTGGAAGGGCTGTTCCCTGTTTTGAAAATCAGTTGGTCCTTCTTTTGACAGTTGGAAACTTCCATCCATTTATGATAGTTATGGTATATAAAATCTACAAATTATTCTCTATATTTTTATTATTATATTTTGCTCAATCCCAACAAGATGAATTCAGATGTAGGACACTTGTATAGGCATTATAATAAAAAAGGCATATCCTCTTCCCTTACACCTCACTTTTATAGCCGTTGTTCACAGCATAGTGCTAAAATGGTTTTACAGCCTGGGAAAGGAACACTGAGTCTATGCCTCAGGATATTGATTACTTTATGGATGGACATCTGGGACAACAATTTGGTTTACATTCTGGTGAAGATAGATTAAGAGTTTGAGCAAAATTCATTCATCATATTGACAGCCATCCAATCAGGTGCATGCAACAATCATGTGTTGTGAAACCACGGCATGAAATTTTATAATAAATATACCTCATTTGAAAGCAACGTCAGAACGAGTACACTTACCCTTGAGAAAACAATAAAGGGTAAGTAGTGGGAAATACTACGATAATACAGTGATTCATGGCTAAAGTTGCATTTTCTCTTTCCAGGTTTTCTAGTTCCACTTGTAAAGATGTAAGTTTTGAAGACCACAAATGTTTGCTTTTCATTCTGTTAGTTGTACAGTAGATCAAACTGAGCTTTGTTAACTGTTGGAAATGGTGAAAAATTTATTCAGTTGACATTCACCACAGGTGATTTTGTCAAGAACAAAAGAGTGGACTTCTCATCTCTGAAATCTTTGAAGCAACCAGTAAACAAATCATGCATTTTTGCAATAGCTGCCAGAAAGAACTTCCTATAAATGACACTTCCAGTAGTTTCCAGATGGTTTTGTAAAGTTTCAAAATGAAACAGATTTCCACTTTTCGATTCTTCTGAGAACAAAAGTAGTTTTGTTTAACAGCAAGAATGGTTCCCAGAAGTGTATTTGCAGTGTTACCTCTACCTTATAAGTTCTGATTCAGGTGGTTTAAATGTAAAATAAAATTTCTCTTTGACTTAAAAAGGTTTTAATAAATTCAAGGCATAAAGTGAAATGTTTCATAACTGTTGTTCAACTTTATTGTGTAAAAGAAGGTCAGAATATTGACTGTTTACTTCTTCGAGAAGGGTGCAAAATTGTCTGTGATTAAGTCCTTTTGCCATTATTTGGTTAATTATTTTTACTACCAAATCCATCACCGTTACAACTTCGATGTAAAATGTCTGCGCACATAGTGCTTCATGATGAATAATATAATGAAACGTAAAAAACGTTTGTGCTCCATATTTTGCTTGAAAAGGGGAACAGTGCCTTTATTTTTACCCATCATACTGAGTGCTCCATCTGTAGTGATAGACAGTTTATTGATGCAAGTTTCCCTAACAGTCAAAAAATCCAAAATTGCTGCACAGATATCCTCATCTCGAGTTTGTACTTTAAAAAGTATCAAAGCTAGCAATTCGTCATGGAGACCTTTATCGGAAACGTACCTTGCCAGAAGACTAATTTGTGCAATTTCTTTCACATCACATGACTTGTCATATGCCAAGAAAATACAGATGCTGAATTTATATTATTAATCTGTTGATCTGTCACATTCTTGCCCATCTTAATGATTCTGTCATGAACAGTTTTTGCAGCTAGTGGAGTGTCTTTACATTTTATTTAATAATATTTACTTTGGAAGTCAGAATAGAAGTGTTCGGCCAAATTTTAAAAGCACTTTTTTATATATTCTCAATCCATGAAAGGTAATGCTTTGTAATCTTACAAAAAAAAAGCAAAACTTGATGTGGTCACATTATATAAAGATTGTATCCAGCTGCTGCATAAGGCATTGATTGTTGCATTTTTTGCTTTAATTCTGTCACTGCGTTTTTCCTTTCTTCTTCAAAAGAATATAAATGCATTGTGCACTCTGAACTCAGCTGGCTATAATTTGTAAATAAGAGAAATAGGAAGGCATGGTGGTGATTTACCACAAAATGTACATGAAAGATTTAGGAATCCCAATAATCATTAAAATGTATATCTAATCTTGGGTACTGAAGAAAACTCTGGAGAGCATATCATTTGACTGAAGACATAATTTCAGGCTGTCCATGCATGCAGCGGACTGCATGATTCACATACAGCTATAGAAATATCTAAATAAAAAAGAATATTGACCCATAAATAAATTCTCTTTTACAAAAGTGCTATCAAATAATATGTTAAGACATAAAAATGTGACTGCGTCTATGGTTTTGAGAAGAGCTGCAGCCACATGGTGAAACAGCCACAGGTGGTTTGCAAGCCGCAGATTGCTGACTCCTAGTCTATCCCTACGCAGTAGACTAATTCCAAGTGGTTACCCTGACAAGAGACCAAAGTTGTCAACAATAGTTCTGTTGATCTAGGAAGCACACGAGTCTATTTACAATACAATGTTTAGAGTTTCTTTCATTTGAATGTAGGACTGCACCAAGAACACATTTAGTCTCCATGTAATTATAATGTATAAAATACAGCAGACATTTTCAGAGTAACCAGTTTGGGCTCCTCAGGGTTATATTACTACTCTATGTGAATGATGTGTTCTTACATTGTAATCTCTAGTAAACAATGAAGTAATTCACAGCCAAGTGTTACACAGTTTGAATAAGAAACAACAGCTCTAAATTTGAGGTCACAGCTTTCTCCCTTAAAAGAGTTGCATGTGCTTTATAAGTGAGTGTGACCAGCTGCCTAAAATGAAGAAGGTACCCTGCAAATGAAATCAATGAAGTGGCAACAACTTGGTAAGTGTTTAAATGGAGCGAGGTGACTAAGCAGGTGTAAAAAACCTTAGTGAAGTATTCAGTCTATAAGTCTTTCTAAATTCTCAACATTATGCACCAATATCTGAATATGAAATATCAAAAAGCTGATGGAAGAATGGAAAACATCCTAAACCTTTTGCAGCTGTAATAATACACTTTCCTGTACTGACACATCTTAAAAACATTGTGTGACAATGCAGGTTCGCTCCATTTCACGTCTTCCTTACAGGAGCCCTGAACCCAGCACCGTCGGTTATGTCACCGAGATGAGCTGACAAATGAGGACAATTCTCAAATGAAGCCAGGGAATATTTACAAAAAGTGCTAAAGTGCTTTTTTTAAAACCAACAAAACAGTGTTGAAACAAAAAGTGCAGTACACCCGGTTTCCATAAATAATCCATAAAAACAGTGAAAAGCAGGGATACAAAAAACATAAATAAATCCGATAAAACCTGAGGTTAAAAATACAGTCTCACTCTTCCCGGTCTTAGTCCACCTCTGTCTCTCATTCTCCCTGGCTCACCCATTACTCCTGCAGCTGGCGGAGACCCAACAGCCACGAGCTCCTTGCATCCGACCTCCATCTTAGCTTCCATTAGGGACATCACTGCCAGACCGTCCAAGGTTGGCTCTCCTCCCTTCATCCTTCAAGCTCACGCAGTCGCTTCTCAGATCCCTCAGGAGGACCTCTGCTTTGCTCACCCCACTCTAATAGAACATTCAGTGGGGCCAACTAGCCCCTAGAGTGCCACAACTTAACGCTCCTTCGCAGGGCCCCAGCTTATGCTGTCTCTTCTTTATAGGTGGCCAGATTGTAACTGCTAATACGGCTCCTCATGTCTTCTAACCTCTTTCATTTTCTTCTCCTTGATCGATCTATTCATTTCTCCATCTATCTCTCCCTTTCCTGGTGCCGACTAATATATATACATACCCCTGCGCGCCTCCGTGGGTGCAGCACCTTAATTACATGCCGCAGGAAGCCAATGAAGCAATCGGGAATGATCGCACCCACATGTGCAAGTGCGACTGGCTCCAACTACCTCATTAACTCCAAGCGGTCGTGCAACCACGCCCACTGAGAATGACACGGCTAAACAGATTTAAAACCTGGCCCCTTTTTTTGAAGCCACAGACCCGCTATACCACATACCTCCTTTCTTAAAGCCCCAGTTGCAGGGGTAGGTTCCACACCCCTACCAACCCAGTGCCACAGGGCTCGGTCACTTTACCGCTGCACTAAAACCAATAAATAAAAGCACTAAAAACAATCCCATAATAAAACCAACTCAAGCCCCCTTCATAAAACCAGGACATTAAAAGAATAAGAACTTTTAAAAGACAGTAAAAACAGAAATAATTAAATGACCATTAAAAAAGCTCAGTGCTTTAAAAATGTCCTCCTCCAGCTTGGGTCCATGGGTTCGTTAGTTCTGATCCATCTGACACCAATCCCGCTAGCTCATCATCTCCTTCTGCTCTTCAGTCTCCACTGCCAGCTCATCCCACCGCTTCCACCATATTGTGATGATGCAGGTTCGCTCCATTTCACGTCATCCATACAGGAGCCCTGAACCCAACACTGTCGGTAATGTCATCAAAATGAGCTGACAAATGAGGACAATTCTCAAATGAAGCCAAGGGATATTTCCAAAAGAGTGCCAAAGTGCTTTTATTAAAACCAACAAAACAGTGTTGAAACAAAAAGTGCAGTGGATCCAGTTTCCATAAATAATCCATAAAAGCAGTGAAAAGCAGGGATAAAAAAAACATAAATAAATCCAATGAAACCCAAGGTAAAAAATGCAGTCCCACTCTTGCCCACCTCCGTCTCTAATTCTCTCCTGCTCACCCATTACCCCCGCAGCCGACGGAGACCCAACAGCCACGAGCTCCTTGCATCCGACCTTCGTCCTGGCTTCCATTAAGGACATCACTGCCAGACTGTCCGAGGTCAGCTCTCCTCCCTTCATCCTTCGCGCTCACACAGTAGCTCCTCAGATCCCTTGGGAGGACACCTGCCTTGCTCACCCCACTCTAATAGAACATTCAGTGGGGCCAACTAGCCCCTAGAGCGCCACAATCTAACGCACCTTCACGGGGCCCCACCTCGTGCTGTCTCCTCTTTACAGGTGACCAGATCGTTACTGCTAAGACGGCTCCTCACATCTTCTACCCTCTTTCATTTTCTTCTCCTCGATCGATCTATTCATCTCTCCATCTATCTCTCCATTTCCTGGTGTCGACCCGTATATATACATATTCCCGTGCGCCTCCGTAGGCGCAGCACCTTAATTACACACCGCAGGAAGCCAATGAAGCAATCGGGAACAATCGCACCCACACGTGCAAGTGCGACTCGCTCCAACTACCTCATTAACTCCCCGTGGTCCTGAAATCACGCCCATGGGGAAACAACATGGCTATACGGATTTAAAACCTGGCCCCTTTTTTGAACCCGTGGACCTACTATACCACAAATTGCACATTATTTATTTTCAAAAAGTGAGGTGAATATTGAACCAATGCCCTAGCAAAATAGTCTCATAGCATATAGGTAGAATAAAAGTGTAGATGTAGGATATAAAAAAATACTCATATTTCTTCATTTTCTGTCAATTTCTGTTCAAAAATCCTGATACATATATAATATGCTATAGTACAGCTTAGGTTAGATGTGCATAATTCAATAAACTATACAGTGGTGCAGTTAAAATGTTCAATGTGAAATCAATGAGATCCCACATCTGTCAGGATGCCTTAAATCTCACATCTGTCAACTGAGTCATTATATTGGGCTGTAGAAGTCATGGTTTAGATGGTACAAAAATAGTAAAAAACAGTTTGCCCATTCACACATGGTGCACTGCTCTGAGCAAATGTAGTAGAGGAGCACATCTTGCTCTGTCTTGTATCACTGCACTGCTAAGAGATGATTCATGTTAAACAAGGGGATGGAATGAATTCTCCTAAATCTTTCTTCCCATATGGTCAGTGAGACTGAGAGTACAAGCTGAGTATCTTTAGTTCCTTCTCACTTAAATAAGAAAAAAAACATTAAATCACAATAAATTAGACTAGGCAATGATGTGTGAGTTATATGGGAATGATATTTATTGAGGGACTTACCATATCAGAGATTATACAGGGTGGCCCACGAAAAAGTAGCCCGCCTCCCTGGCGAAAAAAGGCGCCCTTCCATAAAGAAAGAAAGAACTTGAAATGCAAAAATATTTACTCACTCTTTACAGAAAGTGCTGAAAATGATCTCCTTGTGCATCAATGCATTTTTGGGTGCGCCTTAACATGTTGTCATATACGCGACGCAACTCTGGGGCGCCAATGCTCCGAATTGCATTACGAATATTGTCTTTCAACTGGTGTAAAGTTCTCGGGTTATTAGCGTACACTTTTCCCTTCAAATTGCCCCACAGATAAAAGTCACAAGTGTTTAAGTCCGGCGATCTCGGCGGCCACAATCCTTTGGTGACAATCCTGTCTTCTGTAAATTTCTCAAAAAACTTTAACAGAAAATTCAGAAACTTTGTTGCAAAAATGTCCCGCGTTTCCTTAATGGAACCCGTGAGAACGTACGCCTCCACTATTGCGATTCTTTTTGGAATGGAATACATGTCGCTCAGCTCGTACTCACACGTTTGCACTACATCTACACAGCTTTCGTGATGAGGGTAGTCAATCGGCGCGCCACTCTGGCAGGAAGGCGGGCTACTTTTTCGTGGGCCACCCTGTATTAACTGTTGTGCTTACACGATGGTATGCTCAAATACAATGTTTTGTATTCCAAATTACAAGCCCTGGATTTCTAAAGAGCTAAAGGTCTCCTGAATGAGGAAAAGAGGACATTCAAATCTAGTGACAAAGAGGCTCTGAAAGGTGTACAGTGAGTGCTGAAGCTGAGTGGAGGAAAGGAAGCATACAAAGCTAAAATAGAAAACAAACTCACTCAGAATAACATGAAAGATGTCTGGAATGGGCTGGTCATAATTACTGGACTCAAACAATCTAGGTCTCGGGGCTAGACGGGGATGTGGACATAGCTAATGCCCTAAAATGTCACCTGTTCAGTCTGTCCCTAAGGTGCAAAAAGTGTTTCTGGTGTATAAAACATCCTTCATGAAGTGAAGGCAGATATTCCTCTTTACTTAATAACTACATGGCCTTCATGGATCATATTATAAAGACCTTTGAAAAACTGTTCCAGAACTTTATGAGTCTTCTTGTGTTAGACCACCTAGACCCACTGCAGTTTGCCTATCGGACAAATACTGCACTGGAGGATACAATTATCTTTCTTCTCCACAAAGTTTGTTCTCATCTGGACAAAGCTGGCAGCATTGTGAGGATTATTTTTTTTTTTTGCTTCTTCAGTGCTTTCAATACCACCTAGCCATCCCTGTTAAGGGGTTAACTCAGAGATATGCAGGTGTATAAGCCTATGGTATACATGGATAATGGACTACCTCTCAGGCAGACCACAGTTTGTGAAACTCAGTCTTTATTTCTGATAATGATGTGAGCAATGCTGGAGCAACACAAGGGGCAGTCTTGTCTCTGTTTCTCTTTAGCCTTTACACCTTTGACTATAAATATAACACCAGATCATGTCATTTGCAGAACTTCACATATGATTCTGCACTTATGGTGTGTATTGATAACAGGGAATAGACAGAGTATAGGAGTCAGGTGGAGAAGTTTCTTTCTTAGTTCAGAAAGAACTGTCTGCAATGTCAAGGTCAGTTATTAGATGCACTCTAGACCCCCAGGAGGTAGTAGCAAAGGAGAGAATCAAAACAAACCTGAGTGCCATTAAGAACCATACTGCACATCTTCTCTCTGACACACTAACACTGAGGACTTTCACCCAGCCAATTACTCAGTAGAAGTGTGTCAGGAAACGCTACTGGGACTCCTTTATACCAACAGCAATACACCTGTATAATGCCTTACTGTGACTGTGACTGCATTCATTGTCTGATCCCTCAATAATATACTTCTCCATATCAAGTAGGACTCTCCAATTTATTTCAGCCATTCTGCATTAACGAAAATCTAAAAAGAAGAATTGTGTCTTTCAAAGGATGGAATACATATATGGACTGAACAGAATCTGACTTCTCCACATCCCCCTTTTTCCATCTGTCAGCTTTATAAGAGGTGCTTTGTATTGCCAGTATATATTCTGTTCTGTCTGCCAAAAAGTCATTGATTTATATCCTAGCAGCTTTAGTTCTTATGCAAAACAAAAAAGAAAAACACTCACAGATTGTGTGAGAAAGACATTTTACAGTACTTATATTGATTTTTGTATGGATGTGGACAAAATAGCTGTATGAGTACAAGGACTGTGCGTGCGTGTGAATAACTGCTAGAACTAACAGGACTGCTTTGCAAGCGTTCAGCTCTGTAGTGATTGATGACATAGAATGGTAAAGTTAAGATTTAATAAAAGAAGATCATTTAATTTGAATTTGTTTTTATATTATACTCATGACTCTTTCTCAGTCTCTGCAAATCTTCTTACAGAAACATTTCACTAGAAATCAAAAAAAAAGTTTTTAAGAGATATGTTACATTATTGAAATCAAATAATTTTACCTAATGTTATTCAAAGTGTTGAAATGATCCAATAGACTATAGACTAAATGATTTACTAAAGCTCCATTAAGACAACAGAAATGATGTCAAATAGTCTGCTATTTTATGTATCCAGTCCAAAATGAATAGAAGAAAACAAAACAGCACTTTTTACAATGTAGCTCAAGGCAAAGTGTTCTGCCCCACATCTTGTTAGTTGAGACTGTTATTTGTTGAACTGTGCTCCCCCTTCATCATGTCAATAATTAACACACCAGTCAGTCACATCCCACAATCACAGTGGTGCTATAAAAGTCTATGAAACTCACTTAAAGCACGTAGGTCCCATAATAAAAATTTGAATACAATACACCCCATGTCTCTCACGTAGGCACCCCTTTATCTCTTGTTTCGGTCACGTCCAAAACGTTTCTTTAAGGTATATAAACCCCTGGGTCTGGTTAGTTGTGGTATGCAGCAATTTGAACCTCTGTCTACGCGCTTCTTTGTCTTGATCCATCACTCACCTTTTTACAATGAAGTATGTCCAGTAAAAGCCTTCAAGAATGCTGGCTCACCCCTTGTCATTTTTTATGTGGATGTGCCAAGTTGTTTAAGCTCTCTGCAGCCATGTTACACAGACAGCGCGGAGTGAGGCAGAAAAGTAAAAAGGCGAATCCATGTTGCAGGACAGACTGCAAGAGAATTGTTAAGACAGTTAAGGAACGTTCTGGCCACGCGGATCAAAGAAGGATCCTACGGCAACTGAGTAAAAGGGCAATTCCACGGCGCAGATTGAACCGCAGAACATTGCTCCTCACCTGCTGAGTAAAGGGATGTTTGTACCTCTGGGCAACTTGGCTGAAAGACAGTATTCACACCACAATCGGAGTGCAGCATCTCTGTGGCATCTTTTAAATCAATTGACTCCACCTACTGACAAGTTGAAGCGCAGTAAGGGCTGTTCATGCTTTGCTTTCCAATATAGACTGGCACTTTTCGTGGCCGTAAACAACAAGAAAATCAGTTCACATAGAAGCCGAACTGGGATCTGATTGCCTTAAGCGTTTCAGCTTTATTTACTTTGCCTCTCCTGAATCGCCTGAAATTGGTAGTCTTCTATTGGTGTAGCTGGCTACAAAAGTATTTGGTTCAACTTATACAGCCCAAACTCCTCTGTTGCAGACATGGAGAAGGTATACAAAACTGAATCTGAGTCTGTGGCCAATTCAAGACACATGCGCTATTCCAACGCCTCAGTAAAAAGTTGCGCAGCCAAAGCTTGTGTGTTGGCTGAAGCTGCACGTGTACGCGCATCCTTCACAATGAAAGCGCTTGTCATTAAAAGAGAACGAGCAAGAATGGAGGCAGAGAGACTTGCACTGGAGGCAGCACTAGAGGCTCTTCATTTGACTACAATACAACCCATGTCTCTCACGTACAATTAGGTCCATAAATATTTGGACAGAGACAACTTTTTTCTAATATTGGTTCTGTACATTACCACAAAGAATTTTAAATGAAACAACTCAGATGCAGTCGAAGTGCAGACTTTCAGCTTTAATTCAGTGGGTTGAACAAAAAGATTGCATAAAAATGTGAGGCAACTAAAGCATTTTTTTTTAACACAATCCCTTGATCCAAGTGGAAATCACTCTCCTTTTTACAATGAAGTACGTCCAGTAAAAGCCTTCAAGAAAGCTCATCTCACCCAGTGTTTTTTTTTATGTGGATGTACCAAGTTGTTTAAGCTCTCTGCGGCCACGTTGCACAGACAGTGCGGAGTGAGGCAGAAAACAAAGATTAGCACATTCAGAAATCAAAGTAAAAATGGCCACACTAAATAACCGCAAAGACTGTCTGTGTCTACAACTTTGGATATTCATTTTCTATAAATCAGGTAAGAAGGCTCAGCCAAGTGCTGTCAAAGTACATTGCAATCCTTTTTCTCACTTCTTGTCACTGGCTTTTCTTACTTTCAGTAGACAAGCATGGAGATCCCAGTTTTCTTCAGATTCAAATTGGACTCTGGTCATTATGTGGATTTAACCTTCTTTCAGGGCCATTTTTGAAAAGATCTCAGAAAAAAAACACTTAAAGTTAACTTTTGCAACAGGGCTATTGGTATTTTGGTACACCTTAGCTTTTAGCTGTCCTTAATGGGTCATGTATGTCTTAAATCATTCCAGTCTGGCATAGTATGTTTCCACCAAATGAATTCAAGATTCGTTACTAGCTACTTTGCCACAAGCATCAACTTTTGAACTGCAGCATAGTTTCATTTATTATATGAGATTATGGTCATGGAGTGCTGTCATTTCTTGCCAACCCTCTGTGGCCTTAATCTCTAATGTGAAGATCATTCACCCCTTGTAACCACTGGGATAATTGCCCTCTGAGGAAACATTGTATGCTCTTTAATAGGCCAAAATTGACTTTACTTTATCCAGGTGTCTCTTATAAGTCACTATAGTCGCTAAGTACACATGCAGGGCCTAACCCTTTAGGCATCTGCACTCCCACTATGGCATGATCAGTATATTGGTTGCTGCTATTATGGTGCTTTTTTCCTGGAAACTTTCTATGAGCTCTGCTTCAGCACTGCATCATCATGGAGGTAACCCAGGTTGTGCAAACCTCTTGCCAGCTAGACCCCTCTCACACTGTATATTTTATGCATGTATGCCATACTTCTTAGGAATGTCTTAACAGCTTTTATCTGTAATCCATTTTTGTTCCTGCTTTACTGTTTAGTAAGTAGTTGGTATAAACCAGAAACTCAAATTGAGGACAAAACCAATAAATCTTATAAATGTTCTCTTAATTTTAAAACAACCTACATCACAAAAATTAAAATATATTGATATTGATTTTATAATATATTCTCAAATATTAAGAAATTATTTCTGGTTAAAAGTAAATAGATAAGTTAATACTTATTAAGCAGCTTTTAAGTTACAACAGACATATAAGCACAAAAACATGCCAAAAATATGCATTTATAAAATAGTAATTCAATAAATGAAGTTAAATGCAAAGTGGAATGCAGTATTTAGCACTAATCAAAGATAACCTTCTATAAATCGCACACAAAATACTCCTCCTGTAGCTATACCACTCTTAATGTTAATATATGGAGTGACGACAACAAAATAAACTTTTGTTAATATGAGTATAACTACCATATATCTTATACATACTGAAACAGCTCATCCTAGTTACATTATACCAGAGTATTGCTGGCAGATCTGTATGGGACTTATGCCATCACTAACACGGCAACAAGAAAAAATAAGATTAACTACATCAAATTTTGTACAACTTATGAATACATTAAACAATATATTTTATCAAGATCTGTCACTTATTTGTAATACGTAAATCTCTTTTAAAGTTCCTAGCATTGTCATACATTGTGTGGTGGTGAACTCCTTTTAAAGCACTGATAACAGTGTGGAGAGATTGCCTATATCTTATTGCAGATAAAAGTATGTCTTCTACAGCAGATTGAGTAAAAATTAGAGGTTGGTCATATCTCTTTGATCAAAATATGAATCTTACTCATAGTTAAAGAAGTCTATCAAAGAAAGATTATCGTAAGGCACTGTTACTCAAAATCAGCAAGTATGTTATCAATGTACTAATATATAAAAATCCTAAAGCCAAATATATTCTATTTATTAAAAACTGTACCTTAGGAATAGAAAGAATATGATTGTTTTTGTATGGGTACTGTTGACAGCTGTGAATTAGATGCTATATAGCACCTGACCCGGCACATGTAAAAAGACATAGGCTTTTATTTTAATTCACCTGTGGGGCACGTCTTCATCGTGAACCCCACAGGCAATACACAGCCCCAAAAGCACACAAAACACAACCCTTTCTTCTCAAACCACCACTCATCCCTGGCAACCTCATCCTCTTCCTCCCGATTCTGGCCCCGAGTGGTGGTTACCAGTCATTTTTATAGCCCACCCGGAAGTGTTCCAGGTACTTGATGACCTGGTTCCAATTGCTCTTCTGGGTGGGGCTGAAGAGTTGTCCAGGTGGGCAGTGAAACGGCCACCCCAGCTCCCAACTGGGCTGTTGAGGACTCCATCTCCCATGGAGCCCTGCAGGAGGTTGAGGCATCATTGCCGGCCAGGGAGGCTGCCACCAAGCATCCTAGGAGAGGTATTGAGCTGCCCATCGTTGCTCCCATAGAACATATGCAGCAGGGGCGTCCCAGCCACCCACCACACAGCCTTAAATTGTCTCCTTCATGATACCATATTCTAAGTAAATTCTGAAACACCAGATTTTTACTCATCTGTGAATGCTTATAGTTTTTCTCAGCTGTGCACAGAGTAAAGCCTCATGTCAATGTGGCAAAAAGAGGGAAATCTCTTGCATTCAAATTAGACGGTACAACCAAGAAATCAGCTTAAGCAAATCATAACTATTAAACACATAATGATTACAGGTCAAATACTAGTAGACAGAATGACACAAAGAGTGGCAGATTGTTTGGAACCAATAGACAGACCTACAAGTGATTTTTTTTTTTGTTGTAAAGCTCCAGGTTCAGAAAACGTTTCTCCCTCCACACTAAGACCTTCTTCTGATCAGTTAAGCAACTGCATTTACACCAGTTGTCACTCGGTCATTGGATCACAGCAAAGTATCCACAGTCATCCCTGTGCTTCAGAAGCAAAATACCGTATATACTTGCAGATAAGTTCTCCCATGGATAAGTTGGAACTTGATTTCACTGTATATTGGTCCAAGAGATTATGATATGCTAACACCCACCTGAGAGAGTAACCATGGAGCACATTTCATTTTTTTCTATGTTGGGTGCTGCAATGCGCTGTATCAGCACATGCTCCTAACCCCATATTGGGCCTACGTGACCACACAGTAATACCCAAAATTTCTGTCTCTGAAGTAGTAAACGGACTTCATGCTTAGAAATGTGTAGAGGGGAGATGCAGTTGGACTGAAAGAGTGACAAGTCAGGCGGTTTGCAATAAAAACTGTTCAACTGGTGAGGTAGAGAGGGATTAGTCTGTTTCATATTTGTAAAAAGTAATCACTTTTAAAGCATTCCAGACCGAGGAACAATCATTGGTGGGCCTTATATCTGCATATGGGATCCTTAATAGATTGTCTAGTTGAAATTTTGCCTATTTGTAAATAACTTTAAAGCTCCTCTTTAATAACTTTTCCTGATTTGAAGAAAACCATGGTTTTTCATTACTGTATTAGACAATTATCTTAGTTGGCATCTTGTAGTCTCTCTCTACAGCCTCATTAGTCCACTAATGCAATGTGTTTACTTCTGGTTCAGCTGACTTCAATTTCTTTCTATATGAAGGAACAAGAATTTTCATGACATGATTGAAATAGAGTTATTTGATTAAGACAACACATAAACTCTAGTTAGAATGACAGATGCATATTCTCTCAAAAGGTAAAATGGTTTGCAATGAATTGTCTGAAATTCCACATGAGATGACCAGCTTCTTCCCAGAAATTTAACATCTGTGCATCACAAATTGTTAATAAAGAAACACTCTCCAACACCTTTAAGTTTGCTGCAGAGATTATAACTTTGATCAACTCAGTCAACAAAGTCTTAGTGAATCGAAACATTGAAGTGAGTGAATAGTCAACTCTAGAGCTTATTGTCATTGCAGCATATTCGTGTAATTGGATGTTTGAAAGAAGCATAACCGATTGAGGTGAGTAAAAGCCATGTCACCCAAAAATGAAAGAGAGTGCAAGCTCTGCAACCCCAGTTTCTTCCACTAATGCTGGTTTCACTTTGGCTGCGTTTACACCTATTCTTGTGCATTTACTTCGCCCTTTCACATTAAAGGGAATATTTAGCCAGGGACAACATTTACTCTGATGCTGATGAAATTCTTTGACCTGTCTTTGAGATGTTACAAAACAATGCTTGTTTTTACCCATTTTTCATAATTGTCTCTCACTGGACAATTATACTACACTACACTGAAACTGAAAAATTTGTAAGAGATCCTTAACTTTCAATTCTATTCTCAAAATAAAAACACATTTCCCAGGACTATAAATTGAAAACATACAATTCACCTATGCAGATTGCTTGCACAATTTCAGCAGAATTTTACACCCAAACCCTCTTCCTAAACAACGGCTGCATCTTGTTCTCAGTCAGAAAGCAATACCATTCAATATAACTAACTCAGATCATCACAGGCTGAACTCAACTATCACACAGCTCTCCAGGTGTAAACCCTAAGCAACAAAACAGTTTATTCAAAATTCCAGGATGAACAAAAAGCCACTTGTGTGCTCATTGCAGTTCATTTCCAAAAATGGACTGCATCAAAGCCAGAAGACAAGGCGGATGAGAAAGAGGAAGGGGTAAAAAAAAAGGGTATATGGGATGAAATACATGCAACTGTGGTTGACCATGCCCTTGTCCAGTGAACTCACAATCTGAGAAACTGAGCAACAAATGCAACTTGTCGACTTGTAATTCCGTCCAGGGCCAAAGGTTGGTGATGCCTTGTAACACCTCTCCTCTCCTTCCCTTTGCAGATCCAGAATCCAACATCCCGAGGGCACATGAAGTCACTTCCGTTTCTGGGGATCCTGGACCCATGCCTTCCACCTCATTTACTTCATAACTGACAGCACCACCATCTTTCTCAAATCTAATCATAGACTCACATCTGTGAAGACATTTTTCAATCTACATGTAAAATCATGTTTATTATTTTGCCCTACAATATGAGGGGTTTGCCTGAGGGTGCCCCAAATCTTTATCTTTGTTTTGTGCTTAATTTACAAAAACTATATTCAAATAGCAGTGAGGGAACTAAACATTTTTACTGTGTATGCCTGGACTTTTCAAATAAAGTTATAGTAGTATATGACTTGTACTATTAGTATGTAAAAAAAGATGATTGTAGCCCTGGATACCGTTGCAGTACTTATCATATTGTATTTTCACAGAACTCAGAAGTGGCCTCAAAATGGAGGCAGACAGCAGCTTTTGTCAGATAAACAAGAAAAAGCTATCACTGACATAGTCACAATCAACAACATTTTTTGCTTTAAAGAAGTTCAGAGCAGAGTCAGAGGAATTGCAGAATAATAGAAAGATAAAGCTGAAGCTAAAACCAGTCCCAGTTGCAACCGCCTTCCCCCTACACCCAGCCAGCCAGGCAATTGTAGAAACCATCAAAGCAATATCCCTGTTAAGCCACAACTTCAATAATAACCAACAAGAAGTTAACAGAACTTCTCTCCTGGCTGAACCTCTAACCATCTCAAACATAAAAATACCAATATCCAGAAATTATTCTGCTTGCATGCAATAATTCCTCCCCATCTCCTTCAAATAGAAGAGTTAAACAAGAATAATAAAATAACCATTTAAGGAATAGCAATGAATGATACTGCAACATGATGAACTACATTGAAGGAAATAAACATCCAAATAAATAGAAACAGTGATAATAAAATGCCAGCATGAGGGGGTGAAACTTCAGTGCATGACTCGTGGAAGCTGAACCATTCATCAGCCAGCAGTGGGGTTCATCAGCCCCAGTCCTCAGTCAGGTACATGACATATTGCATTATGATAAGCTGTTTCATAAGTGTGCAAACCCAAATACGATCAGAGTCATATGCACAATCCTTGAAACAGTTTACAGAAATGGCTCCAACAGAAACAGAGCTGCACTTCCCTGTAATTAAGACTGCTAAGACACACTCTAGGATTGTGGATTACAATCATTTCATGTTAAGGCACACTGCCATGTGGATATATAAATTAGACACCATATTTCCAATGAAACCCATAACTTGTCCTACTATTTGGGAAAAAGGTAAACAAGTGTGTATGCAAGCTAATATATTTCATATGTTGCATGAGTAATGCCCATATCTTTGGTAAGTTAGCAAAGTCTCTTGGTGGCACCTTATACCACTACATTTATACATTTATATATATATATATAATTGTCTGCAATTTTTTAATATTTGTTATTTCTTGGCAACCCTACAGTCTGATTTTGAAAAACAGACTGACTGGCATTTTGGTACTGTATATATATATATATTTTCAAAATTCAATTATCTGTCATACTGCCTCCCCAACAAATAGCAGCAAAATGTGTATAATGTGAACGGGAATGGGTCCAGAACAGTTGAGCAGGTGAATTCTTAATTCTGCCTTTGTATTTGGCTTTGTCACCACTGGCAGTACAGCACCAGCGTGGCTAGCCATTTATAGGAAATCCCATTCATATTCTTCTGTGCATGCTTTGCTACTGTATGTGCACCTACAACTACAAATTATAACTAAGTAATCAGCTATCTAGTAGTTCCTCACCAATACAGGATATATTTTAGGTTGTGATGTTACTGTCCATTGCTCTTATGCTTAATAATCATTTATTTTAGACATTCTTATATAATACGCAATTTACAGAAAATACCAAGCATCTGGTGCTTTTCAGATATCTTTATTGTGATTGTATTTGTTTGATTTGAATACTGTAATTAAACATCAGGTACAATTTTCCAGTAACATGCTCCTTTTTGAATGCAAATTATACATTTTGGTAAAAGTAAAAAAAAAATGACCTAACTTTCCTAATCTTTCAATAATATCCATCTCCAGCAAAAAGATCCATGGAAATTCAGTTCTCTTATAGACAGATAGAGAGTTAGACAAGTAAGACAAGAGAGTTAGTAAGAACTCACCCCTAGTTGGATTACTTCACAACAAACTGCAGTCTCATTTATTACTAATTTTAAATAGATAATAATATTAATAATAATAATAAAAATGCATGTAGAAAGTTGACCCTTTCAGCACAAACAGAAAAAATACAGAATGGAGAATATTCTATGATCTATTTAACCAGCAGCGCAAAGTGGTCATTAGGTCACAAAAATGCAAGTTTGGTTGCTCTTGTAAAATTACAAATTTCACACTTTCACATTCTAATCTTTAAGTATATGTTCTTAAAATGGATATATACAGTTTTATAACATATCGTGATTGCCTGTGACTTTGTTGGCTTGGACACCCACATAATCTGGCTAGAGCACTTCTTTGCACACAACATTTCTGTTTTTTTTTTCTGGTGCCAGAATGACCAAGCTGGTGGGGGAACTGAGACTCGAGCAAGCAACATAGAACTGACTGTGTGAAAAGCAGTCCTCCCTCAAGTCTATCCTGACCAACTTTAATGTCTGTCCCTGAGACTTATTAATTGTCATAGCAAAACAGACCATGAGGGGGGACTGCAGTCTCTTAAACTCAAAGGGGAATTCAGAGGGTATAAATACCACGTATTTATACGTGGTATAAATACTGACTCCCCATGAGCACAATTCGGTCAATATTGTGGCCTCAATAATATTATGATTACAAATTTTTATTTGTTGCCTGGTGCCACTTTGAGAATATGCTTATAGATTGGGAGACCAGGTGGTTTTCGAGTGTTGATAAATTCTACTGGATAGTGTACAGTGACATCTGTGTTTACAACCAAGTCTACCGATTTGTATTCCATTTCTTCTCCTTCAAATGACTTTTGTAGCATGTCATTGATGGTGGTAGATTGGTCATTTTTAGAGGTCAGAATACCACGCTCGCATAACCATTCTATAGGCTTATTATGGATGTGAGCAATGTCAGGATATATTGTGGCAATCAAATCTTCAACAGTGGTCACGACAGAGCATAGTTCTGAAGGGACAGTAACTTTTCCATCCGAGTCAGGAAATTCACCATTCACTATTTTGAGCAGATGTTTTGAAAACTGACCAGCAAAGACATCTCCCCTTAGATGGATTCTCATGTTTTTGGTGATTTGGAGTTTCATCACCTTTGGCCACGGATACAACTTTAAAAAAATGCCTTAACTTCAGATACCGAGATAGCAGCAGCTTATTGCATACGTGGATCAAATACCTTTAAACCTTGGTCTTTTATTGTCCGCTTCAAGAGATTACTATGTAAGCTAGATGTGATGGCACTCCTCAGACACAAGCAAGAGATTATATTTAAAAAATAACCACAATCGTATTTTCCCTGATTTCTCTCCCGCAACAGCTGCTAAAGGTGCAGCCTTCTACAACTTTAAACAGCGATTACGGCAAGCCGAAATCAAATACGGCCTCTTGTATCCTGCCAAATTGAAAGTGGATGTTCAAGGCCAATACTACGTCTTCTCCAGCAAGGAGGAAGCAGAAAAGGATTTAAGAAAGCTGATCCCGACACTATTCTGAAACACAATAGTGAGTCGCATCCTGGCATGGCATGGCAAGGAGATATCACCTGCTGTCTGATCCACTTGTAATGATACGGGTATTATAATTATACATCCTTTTCATTACTCAGACACTTTCTGTTTATGTCTTAACACTAGAATTACCAGAGCCTACGAAAAAACTCGTAATTCCGTCCCACCTTAAACTGCTTCTTAAATCCCTTCACACCTCTCCGCCAGCGTCCTTTGTCTTCTAAATGTGCTGATAAAGAGAAGCTAGGAGCAGCCGGCTATTCCATCCCCCCTTCAATTTAGAACGTGCACGAACTTCTCTCAGCTCATGCCTTGATTGGGTATCTGGGAGTGAAGTGGAGTTTTAGAGTGGAAATAATAGATCGTTATTAGGAACACACGCATTTCATGTCTGTTCCATTTCTACAGTAATCTGTGTCAACACATTGTTAAAACAGAAACGTTTTTTATATTCTAGTAGTAGATGACAAAATGTAGGCATAAACTATATAATGTATGAAGCTTGAAGTCCAAATAGCAAAGAAACATTTTCACAAGAATAACACAATTGCACTTTTATTCAAAAATATAACTGCAGAAACAAAAAGCCGCCTTAACATGCGACATTGACAGCAGTTTATTGTAACTTCCTCCGTGGTTCAATAGAATCACTTCCCGCTTGGGAATCAAAAGGTCACGAGTTCGATCCTGCGCCTCTCTGTTTTGAGAAGTAAACTGCTCTTAGTCTTGCTGTTTTAGAATAAAAGCATACATTTGATTTCAGTCTGTAACAGCCGGTGCAATTTATGATCCTTGCAAAGGTTAGCTTTTTTTAATTCACTTTTCATTCTCTCAGTCGCGTTCAGAATCAATCCATACAACCCCATCTGACACGGCTGTTTTCACATAAAGACTCGCTATAGCTCTGCAGTGTACCAAGATGCATACTAACACACCCCCGACCCACCCACCGGGTTCTGACACACAAACACTGGCGAAGCTGCCTTCTTTGTATCTCACCGTCACTTGCTTTTCTTTTTATTCAGTTTTATTGAGTGCACTTTTTCCATCGTCTTTTCCTGTAAGAAGCAATGTACACACTTCTCTCTATGCTTCTATTATACACTTGAAAGAAAGAGACAATACATGTGAAAATATCCAGCATACAGCAACATGCGGGGACTGGCAGGAACACTCAATAAAACTGAATAAAAAGAAAATCAAGTGACGGTGAGATACGAAGAAGGCATCTTCGCCAGCGTCTGTGTGTCAGAACCCTCGGGGGGTGGGGGGGGTGCGTTAGTATGCATCGTGGTACAACGCAGAGCTATAGCGCGTCTGTATTCTGTTTCTTTTGTACTCCAGGGCATGCAGAGGAGAGAATGGTGAAGAGCAGTAACTTCTGCACTATATGCAATCATCAGACACTCCCCATCTGCCCGTTGTTTTGTTATACTTCTCAATACTTTTTATACTGCTCAAACGGGCATGCTCAAAAAATACAGGTGTAATGCCACGAAAAGTGCACGCAGACACTTCATTTCGCAAACAAAACAAGTGCACTTTTATTCAAAACTACCTGTATAACCGAAGAAAAAGAAAGCAAGTTACAGTAGGCGATTGATACGACAGCTTGCATGGTGCAATGCTAAGAAGTGCTGATTTTCATTCCGTGCTATATAAAATCATCACATTCAAATATTAACAGTTCCCACACACCCAAGGACCGTCCTTCCTACATTAACGACACGTGTACTTGTTGCAGTGCACACAACTCTCTGTGCTATGGTTCCTATTACACTGAATGAGCACCTGACACTGTACTTTCTTCCCTGGGGAAGGTCCCGCATCAGAGAATTTCCAGTTCCTGCATAAATTCACACCCGATCTGACGCTGTTCGTTTTCAAATAATATTGCATTAGTGCAATGATATTTTCACATGTATTGTCTCTTTCTTTCAGGTGTGTAATAGAAACCACAGCATAGAGAGAAGTGTGTACATTGCTTCTTACAGGAAAAGGCGATGGAAAAAGTGCACTTGAATAAAAGTGCACTTTTGTTATACTTTTACACCAATATATGTTCCTGTGTTTGAACGACACGGGCAGATGGGGAGTGTCTGATGATTGCATATAGTGCCGAAGTTACTGCTCTTTACCATTCTTTCCTCTGCATGTCCTGGAGTACAAAAGAAACAGCATACAGCAACATGCGGAGACTGGCAGGAACACTCAATAAAACTGAATAAAAAGAAAATCAAGTGACGGTGAGATACGAAGAAGGCAGCTTTGCCAGCGTTTGTGTGTCAGAACCCGGTGGGTGGGTCGGGGGCGGTGCGTTAGTATGCATCTTGGTACACTGCAGAGCTATAGCGCGTCTTTATGTGAAAACAGCCATGTCAGATGAGGTTGTATGGATTGATTCTGAACGTGACTAAGAGAATTAAAAGTGAATTAAAAAAAGCTAACCTTTACAAGGATCATAAATTGCACCGGCTGTTACAGACTGAAATCAAATGTATGCTTTTATTCTAAAACAGTAAGACTAAGAGCAGTTTACTTCTCAAAACAGAGTGGCGCAGGATCGAACTCGTGACCTTTTGATTCCCAAGCGGGAAGTGATTCTATTGAACCACAGAGGAAGATACAATAAATTGCTGTCAATGTCGCATGTTAAGGCGGCTTTTTGTTTCTGCAGTTATATTTTTGAATAAAAGCGCAATTGTGTTATTCTTGTGAAAATGTTTCTTTGCTATTTGGACTTCAAGCTTCATACATTATATAGTTTATGCCTACATTTTGTCATTTACTACTAGAATATAAAAAACGTTTCTGTTTTAACAATGTGTTGACATAGATTACTGTAGAAACGGAACAGACATGAAATGCGTGTGTTCCAAATAACGATCTATTATTTCCACTCTAAAACTCCACTTCACTCCCAGATACTCAATCAAGGCATGAGCTGAGAGAAGTTCGTGCACGTTCTAAATTGGTGGGGGGATGGAATAGCCGGCTGCTCCTAGCTTCTCTTTATCAGCACATTTAGAAGACAAAGGGCACTGGCGGAGAGGTGTGAAGGGATTTAAGAAGCGATTTAAGGTGGGACGGAATTACGAGTTTTTTCGTAGGCTCTGGTAATTCTAGTGTTAATTACAGTTATAGAAGTGTGTGTGGAAGAAAATTTTTTTTTTTACTACCCTAAAGGGGACTGTTTAACATCATACTCTTGGTTCATTGTTATTGTTATTATTGCATTAGGATTTACTATGCATATCCTGTACCACTTTATAAAATCATTCCCTGTGTTTATTATCTTAATACTTTAAGATTGCTGAAGATTATATCTTTTATGCTTATAGTTTGTTAATGATTATATTTTAGGCATATAGTGTTTAGACTATATTGGCAATAGAAATCTCTATTTTTTAATCCTCAAACGCAGTTGCGTGGGGGCTTGTTTTGCTTTGGACATGCTCTGTTTCTAGGTATGTCAGAGGACTGGGACTTTGTGAAGTGGGGTCCATCCTCAAGTGGGAATTTTACGAACCTTGTTAACAACATCGTCATATAATTCACCTGACAATTCCACAAGAACATTGTAGCTGTCATCGAAAACTTCTAGACCTTGTTCACCATCATGACTCTCAAGTATATCATCCTCATCGTCGTCGCTGGTGTCAGTGTTGCAATGAGACAACTCAGGCTTGGCTGTAGCAGTAGTAGCAGCAGCATGACCTCTGCGGTGATAGAGCACATCTAGCACTGCCAGCTGGTTACAGTGCGCATAACATAATTGATGCTCAACTTCCAGTAGTCTTCCGACCTTTGTCATGACACTTGCACTGTCTGTAAAGACGCCTACTATGTCACTGGTAAGACTGCGCTCAAATTCTGCCAGTTTACTCTGCAGTAAGTCAATGCACTTCTCCACCGGCATCGAGCCATGAACTCTGATTAATCCAAGGTTCCAATACTTTAGACCTTGTTCATGGACATTCACATTCATATATCGTCGATTTCTAGTGGAAGTCCATTCATCAAACGTTATACTAAAGCACTGACCCTGTTTCTTCTTGTTAGCCATCTCTTCTCTTACCAGCAATCGGATCGATTAGCCACTCCAGGCCTGTGCCAGGCTATAAAGATTGCAGGATAAAGCATCATCTATATTCTTTAAGATAGAAGGATGTAAAAAAAAGTATAAGTAGCATTGCTTATACTTTGGGTTCCAATTAAAATATTGCTTGTAACCCTGCAGCTAGGGTAAACCCAGGGAACATATCACCATATGTATTTTCTGTTTGTTTGTATTATAGTAGCTGAAAATAGTAACCTGTGTGAAGGGTGCATCTTTAACTGTTGTATGATCCTACCTTCAAATTTAGCAGTAAAGCTAAACTCAGATGAGTAGACCCTCCTTCAAACTATGTGATGTGCAAATACAAACGCATCCTCACAAATGAGCTCTGAAAAGACTTACCATCTACTAGTAATCAAATAGGAAATGAAAAATGTATAATCCAGACATAAATGTGTCAGTTTAACCAGCCAAGATGCTAGAAATCTTACAAAAGAATAAATAAGACATTCCTGAGTGAATGTTTCCTTTAGCAATTTTAGGCAAAAATGATAAAGGGTGAAATGTTTGCATTATTTTTTCTGCATCTGTATATATATGTGTACATTGATTTTTTTTATAATCCTTACATTATTAATGAACTGTATTATTTTGTTTATTACAGTAATAATATTTGGGTTACTTGTTGAAAAATAATTTATTGCCACATCCAAAACATAAAAACAGAGAAAGTGAAGGTGTTACATGTCACCTTTGTTGAGAATTTGGAATTCATCTCTCCCTCCACATAATTCTGGTGATTACAAAGAGGATAATCTACAAATCCATCAGATTGTAAACTACATGGTTAATCATGTTAGTTTAAATCATGGTTTCAATAAAAATAAATACATTGAAACTGTAAATAGAAACTGTTACCACAAGATAGCAATGGGATACCTACACATTGACACTAAAATTAGTTGTAGCCTCTCTAGCATTATTTGAGTGAAGTTTTAAAACATTGCACATTGACTAACATTTTTCTGAGACAATGTAAAATGAAAAAGATTCATATAACATCAAGAGTTATAATAAATAAATGATATGTGACAAGAAATCAATTTATGTTAAATCAGTTACTAGGTGTGAGATGTCTCACCTTTAGTGTAGCATTTAAGTAAAAAGGGAAACATATAAAAATGCATTTTTTTTTATTTAACATTATAAAGTTAAAATGTTTTTTATGTGATAGTAGCTCGAGTTTTTCTCACCTTTCACTACACCTTGTCATCTAAATTTGGCATGGGATTGCATTTGAATTTTATCTTTCATGACCTGTGTTGGAAGTCCATGTTTCACTTTTCATACTAAGACTCTGGCTACGTTTTAAATGCTGCATCATTTTGTAGCAGTTATCCACAGAGCTGAACCTCTTGAATTATTGGTAATGCAGTATCAGGCAACCTTCTACACAAAATAAGTATCAGTTATAAAAATAACAATCTGAAAACAAATAATACATATTTTTAAGTTTAATCATAAAAGCTGATGCTTCCAGCATAGTGACTATTAGTGTTCCAGTCGTTCCTAATTATTCTGTCAAATGTGCCTGTCTTAATTCATTGCCAGTCACAAGATTTGTGGTGAGTAAACTATGCAATCCACTATACCTTCAAGAAGCCACAATAAATAATAATGCAAGTAAAAAGGATAATTAATTTACACAGGATTTTAAATTCAAACTAATAGGGATTTTGTTTTTTGACTAAAATCTATGATACTTAATAACAAAGTCATAAGTGCCTTACCTTCTGTTCAGGGTTGATTTTTATAATAATCTGAGATTTATAAAGGTAGTTCCACAATTCCACTTTTATTAATACAATCTGGCAGGTAAAGTTTGCTTCTAAGATTATGTTGGAAAATTATTAGGTTAAAAATAATGCATTTCATGCAGACATTCTCAACGAAAAAGATCCATGTTATTTATATCTCAGTGTGTGCAAATAACACAAGAATGGAGATAATCTAAATTTAATTTGTGTGCATGTGACTATTTGTGTTAACCTAGGAATTTGTTATTCAGATTTTGTTAAGACTTATTAAGCTACAATTTTATTTATCAAGGCTTAAAAACAAAGTTTACAATTTTGACATTAAAGTAGTAAAAAATAAATAAAATGTACTTAGACATTTAGATTGAAGATTAATTGTGAGATTCTGTTGGATAATAGCTGCTATCTTCTGGGAGGACTGCTCAACAAAAAGTAGGGTAAAACAAACTGTTTGGAATTAGTTAACAGTAGAAAAGCCACATTCAAGGAACTGGGTTTATTGCACCTTTCTAGTGATTATAACTTTCTCCATAGTCTTTTTTATTGTTTTTTATTGAGACTACAGTACTATTTTTTAATTTAGATTTGGCATGAATTTTGATTCTGCAAGTGCTGGAAGTCATGGTACTTTACTTGGATGGTCTTTTAATACTCTCAGCAATTTTCCTTGTATTTTTGTATTTGTGTGGATCGCTGTATAATTATTTTTCTTGGCATAGCACCGCAAATCTACAAGTGTCATATGATCTGAAATCAGGCTCTGTTAACCTTCTTTTGGTAGCAGTGGCCATGGCTGAAGTTTTGCTTCATAGCAATGCACATTAAAATGGCATCAGTTTCTTCCATCTATCCATCCATTTTCCAGCTCATAGCTTTTTACCATAATGTGTAGCGGTTTTATACTTAGGATAAAATAGAACAGACATTATTCATGTTTTGCTATAATTACAACACAAATCCTAGCTTAAAACACTGCCAGCTAAAATGTCCAAGCTTGCCTTTTGGTGCCCCTCTGCAGAATGTAGACTCCACACCTTATTTGTTAGGAAATTGATCACACACCAAGTATCACTTAGAGATTGCTCTCAGAGGATACCCAAGTTGAAACAAAGGCCCATAACTTAAGGACTGGCACCATTGAGGGAAAGTATTTTGCACCAATGGCCAACCAAAAGGATGGGCTTATGTGTGCTCCCAAGGAAACCAATGGCAAGACCTCTATTCCTTCCTTTAACACTAGAATTACCAGAGCCTACGAGAAAACCCGTAAATCCATCCCACCTTAAATACTTTCTCACCTCTCCACCAGCGTCTTTTGTCCTGTAAATGTGTCAATAAGCAGCAAGCAGCCTGCTATCTCATCTCCCCGCCCACTGCTGCAGTTCAATTTGCAAAGAAGATTCTCAGTGTTCAGTGTTTATCTTTGAGTGAAGTGCTGGAGCTTTATAGCGTAAAAAAGTACATCGTCATTTTGAATACAGTGGTACCTCGGTATACGTCTGCTTTGGAATAAGTCCAACTTAGTATACGACCTTTGTTTGGAATACGACTCGCGTGCTACCTTTGTTTACCTCTCTCGAGACAAAGCCACGACTGCCCTCGAGCGTCAGGGCACCAGTTGCTAGCATTCAGTAAACAACCCACGCTATAACTCTCTGTGAATTTTCACATGTGTGGTATAGCAGGTCCACAGCTCCTGTCAAAGGTCAGCTTTAAAATAAATAATCACCATGCTCACGGCTTGGTGAGGGGGCATGGTGGTTGTGTGGCTGAAGGTTCTCAGGGCGATTCACAATGTGGGAGTTTCTCACCAAAGTGCACAGGTGAGAGACCATCCGCATTCGTGATTGTTCCTGGGGCTGCTTATCTTAATAAATAGAAGCGCGAGTCGGCTAGAAGGGGAGGAAAAAGAAAGAACAGACGGGAGGTTGAGTGAGAGAGTGTGCGCATATGAAGTAGCTGAAGTAGGCAGAGTTAAGGTAAGCTGCAAGTAGGGCGATTCCCCTGTTGGGAAGCAATGGGGGCCGCCAGGTAAAAAGGCACCGGGCTTCTTGTTTTTTTTTTAAAGAATGCTTCCTGCTGTATTTTAACCTCGTTGTTTTTAAGAAGACTTTTTTCTATTGTTTTTAACCTCCATGTTTCACTTCTGATTTTATGGATTATTTATTGGAAATTTGGAGGCTGCACTTTAATTTGAACACCTTGTTTTGTTGATTGTTTTAATAAAAGCACTTTGCACTTTTTCACCATCCCCTTGCTTTGTTGTTAGCAGTTAGGCACATTACCGACGGTGTAGGGTTCAAGGGCTCCCCGACAGCAGATGAGAGCATACAGCAAACCCGCATCGTCACAACGTGATTTTGTGTTTTTCACGTAAATTTGAATTGATTGTTGAAAAGTATGAAGGTGGCATGCGTATCTGGAACATGGCTGTTGCATACCGTTTGCAGAGAACGGCAGTATCTACGATTGTGAAAAATGGACATTATTAAAAAGTAAAGTGAGGTAAAATTTTCATTTATTTCATGTAGTTGGTTTTGTATTTATGTATTTTAGTATTAAGCAGTATTTAAATTATTTTATAAAACCCCATCAATGTATAATATGCCAATAGCAATAGGATTTTTTTTCATGAGAACGGATTCATCATTTTCCCATTATTTCTTATGGGAAAAATTAGTTTGGTATACGTCCTGTTTGGTATAAGTCCAAGGACCTGGAATGGATTAAGGACGTATACCGAGGTACCACTGTATATACATTTCATGTGTGGTCAGTGTCATCAACAATCTGTATAAAAATGTTGTTAACACAGAAATGTTTTTTATGTTTTAGTAATAATTGACAAAATTTAGGCATGAAATGTATAATGTGTGAAGACTGAAATACAAATATGAAATAAACACTTTCACAAAAGGTATAACAAACGCCTACAAGTATAACAGACAAGTGCACTTTAATTCAAGAATTTAACCAAAGAAAGCAGGTTACAGTAGGCGGTTGATATGACAGCTTGCATGGTGCAATGCTAAGAACTGCTGCCTTCCAATCAAGAGGTCGCGGTTTCCATATCAGCTGCTTCCCAAATTTACCATTTTGAGTAGTGAGCTGCTCTTATTGTTTATATCATACAATAAAAACATACATTTGATTTCTGACTGTCAATTTATAGTACTTGTCAAAGTTTTTTTTCCGGTGTTATTCTCTCATTCACATTCAAGCTTGCAAACCCCGATCTTAAACCGTTTACAAATAAAGACATGGTATTACAAACAAACTTGTTTTGTTACACCCCTTCTTTATTTGAAAACCGTGTCAGATCTTGTGCGCGAACAAGACTGGGAAAACTCTGGTCGTGGATGTGAGTGTTGTGCGTGACCGAGAATGACTGTGGATGTGAATTTTTTTTATTCAGTTTTATTCTTGAGTGTTCCTGCTCACACTGAATTAGTATGCAAATAAACAAAAACATGTCATGACTACAACCGCATGAAGATATGCAAATGAATATAATGTTCCATTAGTGCAACAACGTTTTACTAAATGTACAATACAGGTCATAAAATGAATTATTCCAAATGTCATATATACCTAATTCTCTCTTTTTTGTCAGCGCGGCTTTGACATCATGGATCAGAAGGTGCATACTAATTCAGCGTGAACAGGAACACTCAAGAATAAAACTGAATAAAAAAAATATATATGAAACAATATAAACAATAAGAGCAGCTCACTACTCAAAATGGTAAATTTGGGAAGCAGTTGATATCGAAAACCACAACCTCTTGATTGGAAGGCAGCAGTTCTTAGCATTGCACCACACAATCAACCGCCTACCGTAACCTGCTTTCTTTTTTCTTCGGTTAAATTCTTGAATAAAAGTGCACTCGTTTTGTTATACTTGTATCTTTTGTGAAAGTGTTTATTTCATATTTGTATTTCAGGCTTCACACATTATATATTTCATGCTTACATTTTGTCAATTATTACTAAAACATGAAAAATGTTTCTGTGTTAACAACATTTTTACATAGATTGTTGATCAAATGACGATGTACTTTTTTACCTTATAAAGCTACAGCACTTCACTTGAAGATAAACACTGGGCACTGAGAAACTTTTTTGCGAATTGAACTGCGGCGAGGGGATGGGATAGCAGGCTGCTTGCTGCTTATCGACACATTTACAGGACAAAAGATGCAGATGGAGAGGTGAGAAAGGATTTAGGGTGGGCCGGATCTCATAGGCTCTGGTAATTCTAGTGTTAAAACCCTTTATAAACCCTAACACATTGCTTCCTCCATCAAGCTCACTGAATGACCTGGCTGTAACTGCCTGTGTATAGCAGAGATCCCAGTATGTATAGGATATGGTCGTAATAAAAGTTAAAGCAATCCCTTCAACTTCAAAAAGGTAACTAGGGCTGGACTGCAAATTGGAACTGAAAACTATCTGTAACAGGAGTTGGAGGGATGCCATTAGTCCAAACCTTCCTAATATAGCAAGTACTGAAGCAAGGAAGACTGTATAGAAGAGGTAATGTTTGCCATGCTAATAATGGGGGTTGACTAATCACCAGCAGACCCAGCAGGCATAATTTTAGTAGTAACCATTGTGGCGAGCAGCTGGGGGCGGTACCTAGCCGGGATGCCTGGAAGGACCGGAGAGGGACTATGTCTCCTCCAGACCACAAGAGGGCAGCTGCCCTGGTTGGTATGGGGGGAATGGAGCATGGAAGCTCAACCCCATGGTCCTTGCCAGGGGGTGCCCACACACCTGAGAAGCCTCGGACGTCAGCACTTCTGCCACACGTAAATTTGCTGGTGGAAGGAAAACTAGGGACACCCGGAGTGCTTCCTGGAGCTTGTGTAGCACTTCCGCCACACCAGGAAGTATTGCCGGAAGCTCGTCAGGATGCACCTGGAGCACGGCCAGGTGGACTAAAAAGGGACTGCCTCCCTCCACTCAGCAGCTGGAAGTCGGGTGGAAGTGGACCTAGCTCGGAGGAGAGGAGTGGAGGCGGTGAAGAAAGGCAAGACTGTGAGAGGTATAGACTGAGGGTGTGTGGTGTAGGGGCACTGGGTTGTGTGCAGTAACTGTAAATATTGTACATTTGGTGAATAAACGTGTGTTGATGGCTAAACCATCAGTGTCTGCCTGTCTGAGTCCGGGCTGGTTCCCACACCATGAACATTGTGTGTGTAAAAACCTTGAAGAGAAACTGTAGTACCTGTATGGCAAAAGGCAGCCAATAAAGGAACAAAGCATCACTTACCTCAAACCGTAAGTACATGTACTTTGATTCTCAGGTCAGGTCAGGTTGGGGAGCATGCACTGGTACAGCACCCACCACATGATGAAACAGCTCGGGATCCTGGTTGGCAACCCCCAAGGCAGACATGCGGCCAGTCCCACCCTCTGGAAATGACCCTCTATCTGCCACAGCCAGGTGTTATGTGTGCATCCCCTTGGACTAGTCCAGCCACAATGAGGCTCCTGCACACTGGACTCCCTCTGGGAATCGTGCGACATAGGCGTAGTGCTGTAACTGACGCTCCCTCACAATGCAGGTAGCGTGCCTCATTCAGGACTCCATGAGCAGCCACTCATTTAACACAAAGTCAAACCAGCGGTACTCAAGGAGACACAGTGCCAAAGGAGTCCAGTCTTCATCTCAGGTCACTGGATAGAGTCCATTTCTTACAACCATATAGCAAAACAGGAAGCACCAGGACTCTGACTACTGACTTCATACGAAGAGTCCCCAAAGACAAGTACATCACTGCCAAGGTAAGTAAACCTCTCAAGGTCGACACTCTCTCCACAGACAAACACACTGCTAAAGGCTGTGCCTAAGAGGTCATTAAAGGCTTGGATCTTGTTTTTTATCTAGGACACTTGCAAACCCAGACACTTAGACTCCTCACTCAGTCTCTTAAGAGCCCTGATCAGAGCCTCCATTGACTCCACAAAGATGATTGCATCGTCAGCAAAGTCAAGATCAGTGAATCTGTGGTCAGAATTCACAAACTGGGCACATCTGTAGACTCTGCAGTTTTGTAAGGGCCTCCAGTTAAAGACCCAATCTCAAATGTTAATCAACAGAAAGTTAATATGTATTCTTGAATGGTGCAAACGTGAGAATTGCTGCCTTACAACTAAAAGCTTCCAGGTTCGAGTCCAGGCGCTCCACATTTTGAGTAGTGAGCTTATATTATTATTACTATAATATAATAAAAACATACATTTAATTTAAGTCTGTAATACCAGGTGTAAATTTTGGCTACTTGTAAAAATTAGCTCTTTTTTTTTTATTATTCTGTCAGCGATGTTCACGTTGATAATGTTGAGTTTCTAGCTCATTGACAGCAACATGTAAATTAAATGATTTTTTTTTACTTTTGTTATATTCTTGAATAAAAATGCACATGTTTATTTGATATTTGGACTAAAGTCTTCACACATTATACACTTCACGTCAATATTAGTATACCATTGAAAAAAAATTCTGTTTTAGGTACAGTATGTGTTCAGCATTTCTTGCCTCACATTTCCTTTCATCCTACACTTACACAGATTGTTTACGACATGGAATGCACATGAAATGTATGTGTTCCAAATAACGATATATTATTTAACCTATACAACTCCAGGCACCTCACACACAGATATAGAGCCTAGAGCTGGGAGAATGTTTTGCCTCAGTTGAGCTGCAACGGTGGGGGGTGGGATAGCAGGCTGGTTGTTGCTTGTGCTGATCGACACATTTGCAAAACAAAAGACATTGATGAGGAGAGGTGTGAAGAAATTTAAGGTGGCCTGGGATTATTAGTTTTTTTGTAGGCTTTCTAGTATTAATAAACAATAAAGAAGTCAAATTACACACATAAGAAAAACATTCATGAATAAACATTTAAACATTCCCAAAAAAGATAGTATAATATTAGTAGTTAACAGAGAATAAAATAATGTGCAAGCAAAGAAAAATGATGTCCGCAATTCACTAGCAGCTTACCATAAGCTTTATTTGTGGCCTTAATTTTGCAACAAAAGGTGACAACAGCTTACCACACCCACTACAATTTAATAGAAAAGGTGGCTTCCTGAGGACTGGTTTGCCATTAATATAAAATTCATGAGAAAGGCTGAAATGCCTACACTGGTTTCTCTGGGACATAAGTTGAAAGGACTTTAGTTATTTTAGTTATTGATCAACCCACATCCTCATCTATATACTGCACCAAACCATAAATACCAAATTTTTCAGGGTGTCTAGATGTTTTGAAGTATATGGTGCTAAACCTGCTTTAAGTTCTACAAAGACAAGTGAGAGCTCCCTAATCCCAGACAGTACATACCCTCTTCAGTGAACTGGTCAGACCTTCAGAAATGCAATGGTGTCCAGGACTGGTATGGTCATGTTTGTGTCTTTCAGGACGTAGGTGTTTGCCAGGGTCCATGTGTAATTGGTACTTCACTAGAACTTTGTTTAGGTCCATGTTTTTTGTATGATATGGCTGGGGGACTGTAAAATAGAAGGCCTGTTAAAGCAGATTGAGGCATACCTTGTGTGATTTTGGGCTATGCATGATATGAATTGTTGTATGCACAAAAATGCATGATATGTGTTTATGCAATTTTCAATGCAAATATCTGGATTTATAAAAGAAAACTCAAATGGAAAGCTTTTTTTAATATTTTTATGACAATTTTCATCCATTTGTATGCAATATTTCAGAAAAAACGGAAATGACAATACCCTTAATCAAGTATGGAAATGCAGCTAAACCTGCTAAATGATGACTCATGCTTATAATGTTGACTAGCAAACTCTCACCTGGGGTTTCATTTATAAAACGTTGCGTGGATTTGAGCGGTAAAATATGCATACACAAAAAAACAGGAAAATACATATGTTAAAAAAAAATCTGATTTATAAAATCTGGCACACCCATATTTCCATGCAACTGACCTTTATAAATCACAATTATCTTTTAAATGTGAGTACGTGAACACACCTTGAACCCCACCCGATTTGTTTCCCTGAAACTACTGTATATGGACTATGATAATCAGCCTTATACATATGAAGTCATGATGCTGATGATGTTCATTGGCAGGTAGAGCAGCCTCCTTTTAATGCATAAAGTCCTACAGTGTGCTCCACAACTGAGCACACAAGATCATTGCAGTGCCACTCCTCTGTGTTCTGGGGGTTGGGGAAAGGCATAAGGTGCCAGCACCTGAGGGGGGTAGCCACTATTACATGTAATGACATGATTGTTGTTATAGTGAATAACACAGGCCATTTGAAAAATGAAGGGCTCATGTCTGCCAAAGTTATTTAGCCTCGAAATAAATAACATGCCAGTCTCATTGTAGCATCCCAGATGACTTGTATCTTACAGGAAAGTAACTGCTTACAGTTAACAATAGCAGCTTCATTCTTTATAGGTGCCCTTATTGTAATGAGTATAGTAATGTGCTACGATTACATCAAGAATACTAAATGGTGCTGCAAATTTTCTTTTTCTTTTGGCAAAAACATGTCATGTTTTATGTACGAGGTGTGGCAGAAAAGTAATGAGACTGATTTTTTATTTACCAAAGTTTTTATTTTTTTCAAACATCAATGTTATCTCTTTCAAAGTAGTTCCCTTGGGCAGCTGCACATCGATGGAGACGTTGTTCCCACTGTTGGTAGCAGCGCTGGAAGTCTTCAACCGGTATGGTCTTCAGCATGTCCGTTACACTCTTTTGGATGTTTTCTAAAGTCCCGAAATGACGTCCTTTGAGGACAGTTTTCAGTTTAGGAAAAAGGAAAAAGTCACACGGACTGAGGTCAGGTGAATAAGGGGGCTGGGGAACCACAGGAATGCCTTTTGAGGTCAAAAATTCTGTTATGGAGAGGGCAGTTTTTCGGCACCATTTTGGCACAGACCTTTCGCATGTGCAAATGTTCAGTCAAAATTTGATGAACGGTAAATCTGTTCAAATTTAATTGTTCACTTAACATTCTTAATGTTAAACGACGGTCTGATCTCACAAGAGTGTTCACACGTTCGATGTTTTCATTGGTTTTCGAAGTTGAAGTCCTCCCTAAACGGTGTTCATCTTCAACGTGTTTTCTGCCTTCCAAAAATGATTTGTGCCAGTGAAAAACTTGAGCTTGGGATAAAGAATGTTCCCCATAGGCCTGTTTTAACTTTTCAAACGTCACACTTGCCGTTTAATGGCACAACGTTGCTCCAAATTTAGCTGTTCCATTTTGCGTGACGCACAACCAAAAACACAACTTCGATAACAGCAGTCACAAAAATCACTTAGTTAACGGAAGGAGTTGAAACTAGCACTGAGCTATGGGAGGGTACTGATACACGTGCTCTATCAAGGACAACAGCGCAGCGTTGCCAGATCGCTTGCAGTGTTGCCAGTCTCATTACTTTTCTGCCACACCTCGTACAGTATATACACCCACACCATACAAAAACTGCATGTAGTGCCTCATCTGTCAGTGGTGATATGAATTATTATAAACATGAGTCATAATTTAGCTGGTTTAGCTGCATTTCCCTACTTGATGAAGGGTGTTGTCATTTCCCAGTTTCTCTGAAATATTGTGCATGAATGGATGAGAATTACCATAATGATAATGGAAGCTTTCTCTGTGAGCTTTCTTTTATAAATCCAGATATTTGCAAGGAAAATTGCATACACACATTTCAAGCATTTTGGTGCATACACAAGTTTAATAAATCTGACCCTTTCTCCGAACAGCCAACAGAGTAATTTTTGAAGGTACAGCTGTGATTCTGGCCTCATTCTGGCAACTCTAGGGGTTGTGTGGTTTTGAGGACTTGACCTCTTTTCAGTTGAAATGGACCCTCTTCCAGTAAGAATTAGAAGATATGCAGTACTGTTCTACCGAACAGCTCCCCTTTACCAAGCCATCAACCATACAGTTGCCATGTAAGTTATAAGCAATGCCTTCTGGATGTACCTGACACGTGAACATTTTTTTTTTCCTTAGCTTGGCCTAGTAGATCCCTGGAAAGAAATCTTCTAGAAATGTAAATTTTGTAGTGTGCCAGTCTGCTGGTCTGCCACTAATTCCTCATTGCAGAGCCAAAAATCCTGGGGGTAGAGGTGGACTTTTCTGTGTAATGCCTTGGTGGCCTCTATTTGTATATACATATTGTATTATAGAAAAGCTTATATTTTACATTTTTCATAATGAATGCAAATTAGAAATTGCTTACAGCATTCTAGATTATGCTACAATCTTGCTACTTGCATGAGGCATCAACTTTAATGCTAATGAGTACAAAACGAGTAAATATTAATATTAATTAAGTATGGAATTGATGTCAGTGCGTTGTGTGAAAGGTTCTACATTAAATATTCATTTCATTTGTTGATGATTGTTTGTATTGCTATATTTTTGATCTGGCAGTACTGAATGTTTCAGGAAATATAGAAATAAATCATGATTTCCCATGCTAAAAGTACTGTGTTTAAAGTATCTGTGTATTGTGGGATAAAAATTAAAAGGAAGAAATTTCGAGCATTTGCAAGAAACAAATTATGTTATCCTAAAGGTCTCCTGTACTATTGATAAGTTTTTTTAATAGTAAAATGACAAATTGGGTCATTGCATAGTCTTCCCAGCTTATAATTTCTCATATATCAACAATCAGGTTGTTAACCTTATAATAAGATTAATTGGGTAATTAATTAATTATTTTAATTGCTAGATCAAATACTGAACATGAGAGAACATTTTAACACTGTCTTCACACAGTAGCACTTGTTCCTGGTTATTTTGTATTTAGTACCAGTTGTAATGTTAATGTTAATTGTTGGAGGGAATGACGCTGATCACAGCAATATTTTGTCGTCTTTTAACTCAGTTGGAATCCCAATTAATTTTACTGAATCAGCCCGCAATCAAGGTGTTATCTTTGACTCTAGCATGTCATTTAAAGCATATTACAAAGTCGTCCAAAACATGTTTTTTCCATCTTAAAAATGTTAGGAAATTAAGGCGCTTTCTAAATAAACAGGATTGTGAGAAATTAATTCATGCATTTATCTCTAGTAGGATTGACTACTGCAATGCGGTGTTCACTGGCTGTTCAAACTGTTCTCTATACAGCCTCCAGTTAATCCAAAATGCCGCTGCAAGAATTATTACAAGAACAAGAAAATATGAACACATAACCCCAGTTCTTAAATCTTTACACTGGCTCCCAGTTAAGTTTAGGGCAGATTTCAAAATCCTCCTTTTAACATATAAAGCATTAAATGGCCAAGGTCCGGCTTACTTGTCTGAACTTATCATGACTTACAAACCTGAGCACATTAAGATCTCAAGATGCCGGCCTGCTTAGGATTCCAAGGATTAATAAAATAACAGTGGGAGGTCGAGCTTTTAGTTACAGGGCCCCTAAACTGTGGAATGGTCTTCCTGCTTCCATAAGAGATGCCCCTTCAGTCTCAGCCTTTAAATCTTGGCTGAAGACTCACTACTTCAGTTTAGCATATCCTGACTAGAGCTGCTGATTAACTGTACAGACTGCATCTCTGTTGTTAGTCATTAGCACTATAACATAAGTAACATGATAATTATATTTGAATACTAACCCTCACCTATTCTGTTTCTTTTCTCGGTACCCAAATGTGGCAATTGGTGCCACGGCCCACTTGCCAAGTTGTTTGCCTGCCTATGGTAAAGTCATCCCTGATGGAGGATCACAGGAATCATGGGAAAGAGGGTCCTTTCATCGGAGCAACGTTTCAGCCGTGGCATGGCCAAATGGGGAGGCAGCTAGATGGATGAGGTCTCCAGGACTCTAAAAATATCCAAAACTAATTATGTCATATCATCTACTGTTAAACCGTACTAAAATTTTTATTATTATGCTGTATTAAGGAATTGTTCTGTTCTGTGTATTTTATTGTATTGACCCCCTACTTTTGACACCCACTGCACGCCCAACCTACCTGGAAAGGGGTCTCTCTTTGAACTGCCTTTCCCGAGGTTTCTTCCATTTTTCCCTAAAAGGTTTTTTGGGAGTTTTTCCTTGTCTTCTCAGAGAGTCAAGGCTGGGGGGCTGTCAAAAGGCAGGGCCTGTTAAAGCCCATTGCGGCACTTCCTGTGTGATTTTGGGCTATACAAAAATAAACTGTATTGTATTGTATGTTTTCACAGCAAGTTCTACACACATATTCAGGAATGCCCACATAAGCATAGCAAGTTGTCTTGGAAGAATTGTTTACCTTGTAGTGATAAGTGAAAGTTGCAATCTTCAGAAAATAAATGTTTTCAGGGAAACGTGTAAATTATGTGAATGTGATGCATTCATTCAGGAGAAGAATTTAAAGTCCATGATTTTTTATTCCTTGATAATGATTACTTGAAACGTAAAGTAATCTGTGGTCACCTACAAACAAGTATAACTGTAATTTTTTTCTAAGAACCTTTTGCACAAGCTTATCATGAACATCTTCTGTGTCTTCATTAGCCCATTCTGTCGGACACCCAGATTATGTGTTAACAACCTTAATGAAATATCTATCTATCTATCTATCTATCTATCTATCTATCTATCTATCTTCAAAATTAATAGTCTTATATGATTCAGGTATATTTGCAGTTAGTTCTATGTTGCACATGCTTGACAAATTGATATTGAAATCTGCATATCTTCTAAAGATTCTGTTAACAAGATATTTTATTGTGAGATCTTGCTCTCTCCAATTCAATTCAGCTTGTGGGGGTTGTAAGAACCTCCCATAGACTATGCACTAATACTGTATATAGGCAAACATTTAATATAACTTAAAAATGGCTGTTACAATTGTAAAAATATTAAAGATTAATATGTAATAAAATGTCCCATTTAAACCCTCATGAAATAAAAAAAACAATCATTTCAACAACTGCTAAGCTCTGCAAAGACTATGCATGTAGAAAAGAAATGAAAATCTCATACTGTATTTTGACATTCTTGATATCCTTCTGCTGTGAAGTATTCTGACCTGTCCTTGTTTACACATGTCTTAAACAACTATTATCATACACAGATAATTTTTGTATTATCTATATCTATTATTTATTTATTTATTTATTTATTATCCTTCTATATAAAAGCGGTCTGGATTGTCCTTCCGTCTCGTGAGTGCTACGCAGGCGCGGAGTTTCACACACGCCCCGTCCATTTTGCAATGCACGATGGGATTTGTAGTTTCGTTTTTCCAGGTAAAAGATGATTTTCTACTCCAGACTGTGCGATATCTTCTTCTTCTTTCTTACTATATAAAAGCGGTCGTGGTTGTCCTTCCGTCCCGTGAGTGGAAAGCGTAGCGGTATTCCACTTATCACAGACTTACTACTTGCAGCATGCGGTACGAAGCGACATGATGTGAGCAGAGTTCTGGTTCTTGCTTTTGTGCGCGATGCGCTGGAAAAATAGACAAAATTATGTCTCTGGAAATAATTAATGTTGATGGAGTACAAATGCCTCACCGCGTAGTAAATATCAGGGGGTTTCAAAAGGGCGACTTTAATATAGAAAAAAAGTTTAAATTTCATCACAAAAATAACAGAAACTACGAGTATTAAAGTAATACTGCTCAAATGCAATATAACCAAATTAATGAGTTTGTATAAAATATCAAATTGATCTACATATTGAATTGCCTTAAGAAGTGGTCAACTTAAAAGTCGGTCGACTTAAAAGGCGGGTGAGCCTAGTATTACATATCTATTGACTATAGATATATTATGTATCTAGATTGCAAATACCATACATTTCATCAATGTTCATATTGCTTACTACACAATATTGCTGTTACTTCTTTGTCTTGTCTTTGCATAATGTCTTGTCTTGTTTGTGTTTTAATTTTAAATTTAAATTTTAATTCTATTTTAATTTATTATTTGCACGTCATGTTGTTACACTGTGGACCCTGAGCTTCGCAATTTCGCCTCTCTGTATATTTGTATATGGTTGAGATGACAAGAAAGTTTGATTTGACTTTGACTTTTGACTTCAAATATTTAAGGAAACTGTATAGTTGAAAATTTTGAATTTCTGGGACCAATGTGCAATGCAATTTAAGTTTGTACTGTTCTTGAAGTCTTTGTGAGAAAATAATAACTTGCCATCAATATGAAAATGCTACAGTCTATGCCTATGCACAGCAGCAAATATTTGTGTACATTAAACAAAAGGAATTTAAATATTCATTGCAATCTTTCCTGCTTGAAAAATATTGTTGCAAAGGTATTTTAAAGGGTTTGTTGGAGAGTTTTCTTTGGGCCAGGGCAGATGTTATATGCCCTGTTCAATTAAACTTTTAAATTACTAATTCCTTTTAAAGTTAATCCTACAGTGATCATTTAACAGTCAGTTATACAGTTTTTACCTGATTTGATAATGATAAACATAATATTAGTAACATTCTGAACTTGTGTAACAAGAATTTAATGGACCCTTGTGCAAAAAAATGAATTACCCCCATGTTTAATTAAATTAAACTCCATTAAAAAATGATCACCATCAATAAGAAGTACCAAACATATAAGCTACATAAAAAGGTCAATAGCTATAATTACACCTTATAGAGTTGTAGTGATGATAGCAATAATAAATCTTTCTTTACAAAGTTAAGCAGGAAAATATGTTAATAAGAAATTCTTGTGAAACAACAAATATGCAGACACTATGGGCCCCCCAACCTTATATACCTTAGTGCGACTGCCCTGCTTGCATTGCCAAGATTTACACTACTGCATTTCACAACTTTCATAGTAATACCCAGGGTTCGGATGTGTAAATTTGTTGTGACACCCCGTGTAGTGGGAATTTTAATCACCAGCCTACACTCTAGGTGTCTAGTATGTGGGACCGAGCATGACCAGGATGATGGTGTAAGACAGGGAGACACTTGTGTATGTGTAAAAGGAGGCCTGACATGTGTAGGCAGCTTTCCGCAGAAAAATCAGGATTTATAAGAGAAAACTTGCTGGGAGAATATGCATATACTGTATTTATGACAAATTTGACCCATCCATACACAAAGTTAGGAATGAAGATACCATTGATGAAGCAGTGAAATGCTGCCAAACCAGCTAAATGACAACTTACTCATATCACCAAGCAATTATTATAATGTGCTTTGATGTGACAAACACATAGGTAATGGGGGCAGGGAGTTTATGATGACCAGGTTTAGAAATGCACATGAATTAACTCTATTAACAGACAATGGTATAAAAATTAAAGTGCATAGTAAAGTAAATTCAAAGCCAAAGTTCCAGTGCAAAAGTAAAACAAGTAACACATTAAAAATAGCTTGCCTTAATGCTAGAAGTATCACAGATAAAACAAGTGAGTTGGAGTTTTATGTAACTGAGCATAATTATAATATTACAGCAATAATAGAAACCTGGCTAAATAAAAAAGATGGGGATGAGTATAACATATAAGAATACATATTTTTAAGGAAGGATAGACAGAACAGAAAAAGAGGTGTGGTTGCTGTTTATGCTAAACATAATTTAAATACAACTCCTTTTCAAATGGATGAAGATCCCCATCTTATTGAGGATATCTGGCTTCCTCTATAAAGCATTAGGGAAAGAGGCCTTAGAAGTGTGTTACAGGCTTCCCAATGAAGACAGTAATTTCAATGCACATCTCTTTAATACTATTAAAAAGGCAAGTTTACAGGGGGATATTATAATCATGGGGGACTTCAATAACCCAAATATTAACTGGACTAATCTTGAAAAATAGAGGAACACTAGAGCAGGAGTTTTCAAAAGTAATCAGTTATTGTTTTTTCAACACGGTCTGTTAAAGGACCAACATGGGGACAAGCCAATTTATCCATCCATCCATTATCCAACCCGCTATATCCTAGCTACAGGGTCACGGGGGTCTGCTGGAGCCAATCCCAGCCAACACAGGGCATAAGGCAGGAAACAAACCCCGGGCACAAACAAGGGACAATTTTATAATCACCAATGCACCTAACCTGCATGTTTTTAGACTGTGGGAGGAAACCCATGCAAACTCCACGCAGGGAGGACCCAGGAAGCGAACCTGGGTCTCCTAACTGCGAGGCAGCAGTGCTACCACTGCGCCACCATGCTGCCCTAAGCCAATTTAGTATTATGTATTAATCAGAATAGAATTGAGGGTGTTGAGGTGAACTTGAATCACTAGAGTCAAGTGACCATAATATAATTCTCAGTGTTTTGTAGTAGGATATAGATAACCTCCCAGCGGTAGCAGGGACTACTAAGGAGGTACTTAGTGATGTGGAAATTGTACAGGAAGAAGTACTACTTAGATTAAATAGGCTGAAACAAATCACCATAACCAGATATTATTTATCCTGGAGTTCTTACGGTTCATAAATATATATATACTAGGGGGCATTGCCCGCTGCTTGCTTCACTCGCCAATCCCTGTGTGGGCGATACTCGTATGGGGAAGCAGATGAATAATTTAAACAGGTTGTTATTTTCATGGGAATTGTTACATATGCGTAATAGATCTAACTATTTTACATTACAGCGAGTAATTAACCATAGTAAAAAATAGTAAAACATAATAAATTGAAAGAAAATTATGTTTCATGTTGACTTTTAGGTATTCGTTGCGTTATACATTTTACGTTTTCATTCTGTTTGGCTTTGAAATTGACAAGCAAATACTTTTTAAAATTACACTTTTACTGTAAAACTTCAGTAAAAACAATACTGGGAATTACCTTTTCATCAATATCACTTTGAATTTTGATTCTGTGTTTGGAGTTATATCGTGACTTCACAACATATAACTGCCTGTGAGTGAATATCGTTTCTTTCACTCTAATAAATAAACCGACTTTTTCAAATGTTTGTCCCCGTGATTTATTAATTGTCATAGCAAAAGCTATTCTAATGGGAAACTGTAAATATTTTAATATGAATGGCATATCAAGATCTCCTTAGGTGTCTAATGTTTTCTACGGAAGATGTACTACATTACCTTTCTTGTTGCCTATTAAAATTTTACCTGTCAGAATTGTTCAACCAATCTTGATTACAACTAATCTTATCCTATTGCATAGCCCATCACTCATACATAAATTATGCAATAATATTACCATGCATCCTTCTTTCAACAGTAATTCGACAGGTGGAAGACCAGATGGTGTTAACGGTTGTAGATATTCTACGGTATATTGTAAGTTGATGTTTTCATCTTTCCGCACAATCACCACCAACTGTTTCAGCATAGTCTATTGATACAATTTTAATGTAAATTCGTTTGACTCAGTACTGGGATTGCCTATGTACTCGTTTCTTCTGTTGATAATCCTTCAGGATGAAACTCTTCATTAAGATTTGGACATAATGAGTCTTCTTTTATTGGGAACTTAAAGTCAGGAAAATGTAAAAATTTATAAGAGCTGGGAGCACAGGAACTGTGTCTGACAAAAGCATTCCTTCATGAGTGGTGAGAGGACTGTGGGTGTGGGCCATTAACCGTAAATGGTTGAGAGGAGGGGGGGACTTGATAAAATCTCTTGGCAATAGTCTTGCCTCGCTCGACTTGAAAAAAACATGTCAGCATGTTTTCAGATGAAGGAGGCTGAATTTTACTAACATACTGAAATTCAATGAAAAACCAAAGAAAGATATGATGAAAATGGAGCATATGATATAATTTATCTTGACTAAGAAATCATTTGTTAAGGTTCCACATGAAACCTTTTATCACCAAACTAAAATAAGTGGGAGTTCAGGGTGTTGTGTGTAAATAGGTGTAAAATTGGCCCAGAAACGGGAAACAGAGGGTTATGGTGTGAGGAACACTATCAGATTTGACTGATGTTAAGAGTGATGTTCCAAAGGGGTCAGTGCTAGGGCTGCTGCTAATTTTAATATACTGTATATAAGTGATTTAAATAGAAATATTAGTAACAAGCTGATTAAGTTCTCAGATAATACCAAGCTAGATGGACTGGCAGATAATCTAAAATCCATTGAATCATTACAGAGGGACTTGGACAGCATATAGGCTAGGGTAAATTTGTGACAGATGAAATTTAATGTAAGTAAATGTAAAGCATTATACAAGGTTAAAATGTTAGGTTTGAATATGCAATGGGAGGTCTGAAAATGGAAAGTATACTATATGAGAGATTTTAGGAGTCATAGTGGACACTATCAATTGCCAGACTGTGTTCAGAAGCCATTAAGAAGGCTAACAGAATGTTAGGTTATATCGCACAATGTGTAGAGTACATGTCCAAGGTGGTTTATAGCACACTGGTTAGACCTCACCCGGATTACTATGTACAGTTTTGGTCTTCAGGCTACAAAAAAATGACACAGCAGCACTAAAAAAAAGTCTAGATTAGAATGATAAGGCTGATTCCAGAGCTACAGGGGATGGGTTGTGAAGAAAGATTAAAAGAGTTGAGCCTTTTCATTTAAAGTAAAAGAAGATTAAGAGGAGACATGATTGAAGTGTTTCAAATTATGAAAGGAATTAGTACAATGGATTGAGACTGTTAATTTAAAATAAGTTAACCAGGAACATGGGGACACAGTTGGTAAATTTTGAATAAACATTAGGAAGTTTTTATTTACACAGAGAACCATAGAAACATGGAATACATTATCAAGTACTGTAGTTAATAGTAGGACTTTAGGGACTTCAGAACTAGGTTTGATGTTATTTTGGAAGAATTAAGTGGATGGGACTGGTGAGCTTTGTTGGGCTGAATGACCCTTTCTCGTCTGGATTGTTCTACTGTTCTAATTGTTCTAATAATATTTAATATTAAACCTTAAAAGTAATGACTATGATGTATAGAACCTATTGCAGTTCCCTTTCAAGATGGCCAATGCTGCATATTTGCACTGAAGAACTTTTTTAAATTTTTTCCTTATTTTATATAGGCTACCTGCTGTTACTTATATGGGAACTGGCTGACAGGTAAAGAAAATTTCAGCCAAGCTACACTGTATCATTCCCACAGTGCTGGAAGCCATTACCTGACTGGTGAGGAGTTATATCAAGTTTTCATATGACGTTTAAATACATTATTAAAACATAAAATGTTTTTTGCCAACGTAAAAAAGGCAATTTGAAACACTGTTTTTCCTATGCAATTGGAACACTTTACTGGATTCATACTACAATAAGGGTACTCAGCAAGAAAGAAGCTGCGTTAACTGCTAGCAATCTTAGTCCATTAATTCATAAGCCTTCTGTAATGCAAAAATGAGACTGACAAACATTAGAACTGCTCTGGCATAAAGGCGATAAAAAATCAATATATGTAAAGATTAAACACAAATATAGTTAATTAGACCATAGAATGCACAGTGTAGTAGTAAACTAATGTAAAAACATTGAATAACACTGACACAAAACACCCAGGCTCCCTGCTCAGCTACACGAGGAGGCTCGCTCATGCTCTCTCTCTCTGTAGCACACCCCCCCACACACACTCCCCTCTGTCAGCAGCACATGCTCGCTCTCTCTCTGTGCGCTCTCTCTCTCTCTCTCTTTGAACAGAGGGGAACATTTGAACAAATCCGAACTTTAATTTAAAAACCAACCACAAGCAAACAAAAAAGTAACAAGATCACACTATTTAAGCCTTACAGCACGATTGCTGTAAACACTTTTTTTAAAATGAGTTTTAAGCACAGCGGAAAAAAGGAACATTAGAACAAATCCGAAATTTATTTAAAAAACAACCACAACCAACCAAAAAAGTAACAAGATCACACTATTTTAGCCTTACAGCCCGATCGCTGTAAACACTTTTTTTAAAATGAGTTTTAAGCACAGCGAAAAAAAGGAACATTTGAAAAAAGCGAAAATTAACATTGCAACAAATCGCGCTATGAACAACTCCATCTGTAAACACTTTAATGAGTTTTTAAGCACAGAGAAAAAAGCGAACATTTGAAAAAAGAGAAAAGTAACATTGCAACAATTCATGTTACAAACTGAAAAATTAACTTTTGAAAAATTCGTAATACAAAAACCACCAAGAAAACTAACCTTGCATGAGTCGAGCTCTGGCATGAAGTGAGGAGGAAGAGTCTGGCTCCACAATGGAGGGATGTTTTCCTTCAGATGTTTTCTCTCTTGTGATTTCTTGGGTTTCTGGTGTTTTTAGCTGTTTAGCTGGTGGGAGCGAAAGCCTCATGCAGCCATTCCAAAAACAATTCCCAACCCTTCGTGTTTGCCCTCCATATTACTGGCAGTCTGGCTTTGTTTACATTGTGCTGCTTGAAAGCACAAGGGTTCTCAAATTGGTAAATGAGAAAACTGGTAAACAGTTTTCCACCTCTTCCAGCACTTGAAGCCTCTGTCTGGTTAACGCTGTAACTCCTTTTGCAATATCAGCTGCTTTAATACAGTAGATTCTTTCTCCTTTAGAATAGTCGAAATTGTAGATTTTGGCTTCTTGTACTCGGCGGCAAGATCAGTAACACGAAGGCCACACTCAAACTATTCAATAATTTCTTTCTTTACTTCCATTTCAATTTTCTTCAAAACTTTCTTCTCACCACTCTTCACTTGCTTAGAAGCCATAGTTAACTGCAAAAGCACACAAAATATTGTAGAGCACAAAGAGAAGTAAGTAAGCAAGTAAAGCACGCACGTCTAACTGTGAACAATGAACAGGGAGCGGCTCTGCTTAAATGAACCAACCAGGCAGGCACCCGTATCACTCTCTCTCTGCTGCACCCCCCTCCCCCCCTGTCAGTAGCAGGCAGGCACGTGGCTCGCTCTCTCTCTGCTGTACCCGCCTTCCCCCCTGTCAGTAGCAGGCAGGCACATACGTGCACGCAAACCTCCCCTCCCCCCCCGGTGGTAGCAGTCAGGCAGGCAGGCAAGCACGTGCAGCAACCTCCCCCTTCCTCTCAGCAGCAGGCAGGCAGGCACGTGGCTATCTCTCTCTCTCTCTCTCTTTCTCTCTCTCTCTCTCTTTCAGCAGCATCTGACTGAGAACAATGCAACACGTGCGGAAATCATCGGCGCGCACAAACCAAAAGGGAAACTGGCTTTGTTCGTATACCGAGTGTGTGGTCCTGAACCGAGGCAAAAGTTTGGCAAACTTTTTGGTCGTGAACTGAGTTGTACGTGAACCTAGACGTTTGTGAACCGAGGTTCCACTGTATGTTTTTTTAGGGTGGCAACCAGGTATATTTTGAGATGCGTTCATATATGCACATTTACAATATGATTGTGATTTTTGAAGGTAAATTGCATACAAATGTGTGTACACAAGGTTTTATAAATCAGATTTTTTTTTAATGTACTAATTTTCTTGTTTTTTAACATACACATTGTATAAAGGCTGAGGAAAATCCACAGTCCCTTGTAGTTCATTGCATAAAATTGGTGGTTTTGTGATATAATTTTTTTTGAATAATAATTATTGTTATTGTGATCATTAGTTTGTGGATTAACTAAATTTTTAACCCTTGCTCTGTTTATCTCTTCTAGATTTATGATTTCATTCAGGATGTTTGCTTTGGATTGCTTTGTTTTTATAAACAACTTTTTTTGATTTTGTGCTTTTAGGAGTTTACTTGTTTCACAGAACATTTTTGTTAACATGTACAGTATGTCTATGTATACTAATAAAAGGTAAAGCCCTCACTGGCTCACTCACTCACTCACTCATCACTAATTCTCCAACTTCCCGTGTAGGTAGAAGGATGAAATTTGGCAGGCAAATTTACAAAGTTCACGTGCACACGAACCCCAGTGCCTCCAGCACCGATCCCCCTCAATCTAGGCTTCACAGTCCTTTGTGCCTTGCGGCCCCTTAAATAGAAACCCGGATGGGCTCCAGCTGCTTCCCGGCATTCCTCCGAAGACACGCCCCAGTGTGGCGGAAGTGCTGGCTGCGCACCCGGAAGCCCTCCGGGTGTCCCCTGTCTTCTTCCCCCCAGCACTTCCTGGTGTGGCGGAAGTTCCAGACTTCTACACGCACTGGGGCGCCGCCTGGCAGTGGCCACGGACCCCTGCAGGGCTGGGCTTCCAAGCCCTCTACCCGTGGCCCCCAACATAACCAGGACGGTCGCCCCCTCGCGGTCTGGAGGAGGTACAAACCCTCCTCCGGTCCTCCTGGGCGTCAGTGCCCCACAGCCAGCGAAGACATGTCAGTCTGAGCGGCACTTCCCGAGAGGGCAGCACGTCCCCAGAGTGGGTCCTACTACGCACCCAGGGTCCATCATGGCACCCTGGGACACCCTATTTCGTCACCCCCTCTGAGGCCAATGCGCCCCTCTGGTCTGGGCCGCTCTCACCTCCACCATCCCCGCCAACCGGGGCACCATCCACTCTCCGGTGGGGAGTCCTCCCATGGAACGGCCCGGGGCTTCGGTTGTGTGGATAGACAAAAGGGAGGGCCAGAAGCACTGCCTGGACTCTCGCACCGAGCGCCCCACCGGTTTCTGTACCGGCAGCGCTCTCCCCCCCTACCGACACTCCTCCACCTCAGGTTCCATGCCCCTCCGTTTGTCGTTGGTGGGACTGCTCTTGCAGGCGGCTCCTCCACCCGCCCAGGGGTTTCCCTCTGCCTCCACAGAGGACGGCCCTTCACTGGGCCGCGCACCCAGCGATCGTCCCATTCTATTGAAGGAACCGGCATTCACCCCTCGGTTCCTCCTTTTCCTTTTGGACGCTCTGACGGTCTAGGTCTGAGCATGATGAAAGCTAAAATCCAGCCCCGTCTGTGTCCCTGCAGAGCGGCAGGAGACTGCTGCGGGCTTGGAGTGCAGGGTGCTAGGACCCAGGGCACTCATCCGCCCCCGTTCCTGCTGCGATTCTTTGAGCTGCAGCGGCTCCGATTTCGCAGCCTCTTCCACTGCCGCCCTCGCACTGTCGACAGCCCGTGGCCCGGCTTGCTCCTGCCACGGACGTGGATCCGGATCGTCCCTCCCTGTGGGAAACAAGGGAAGTTCAACCCCGAAGGGCCGATTACTGCAGGTCAGGGCACTCACCTCCCGGATCCTGTCACTCCGAGGCACGTGGCTATCTCTCTCTCTCTCTCTCTCTCAGCAGCATCTGACTGAGAACAATGCAACACGTGCGGAAATCATCGGCGCGCACAAACCAAAAGGGAAACTGGCTTTGTTCGTATACCGAGTGTGTGGTCCTGAACCGAGGCAAAAGTTTGGCAAACTTTTTGGTCGTGAACTGAGTTGTACGTGAACCTAGACGTTTGTGAACTGAGGTTCCACTGTATGTTTTTTTAGGGTGGCAACCAGGTATATTTTGAGATGCGTTCATATATGCACATTTACAATATGATTGTGATTTTTAAAGGTAAATTGCATACAAATGTGTGTACACAAGGTTTTATGAATCAGATTTTTTTTTAATGTACTAATTTTCTTGTTTTTTAACATAAACATTGTATAAAGGCTGAGGAAAATCCACAGTCCCTTGTAGTTCATTGCATAAAATTGGTGGTTTTGTGATATAATTTTTTTTGAATAATAATTATTGTTATTGTGATCATTAGTTTGTGGATTAACTAAATTTTTAACCCTTGCTCTGTTTATCTCTTCTAGATTTATGATTTCATTCAGGATGTTTGCTTTGGATTGCTTTGTTTTTATAAACAACTTTTTTTGATTTTGTGCTTTTAGGAGTTTACTTGTTTCACAGAACATTTTTGTTAACATGTACAGTATGTCTATCTATACTAATAAAAGGCAAAGCCCTCACTGGCTTACTCACTCACTCACTCACTCATCACTAATTCTCCAACTTCCCGTGTAGGTAGAAGGATGAAATTTGGCAGGCTCATTCCTGACAGCCTACTTACAAAAGTTGGGCAGGTTTCATTTCGAAATTCTACGTGTAATGGTCATAACTGGAACATATTTTTGTCCATATACTGTAATAGAATGCAGCTAGATAGCCATGGGAGGCGGAGTTTCGTATTAAAATATTTAACCAATCACATTTCAGCCGTCATTTGTTGCCAGGCAGAGAGGCTTTCACAATCTGTTGTGGAGGCACTCTAACACAGAATAAATGTTGATTAACCTGTTGCTTCAACCAATCAGATTTTGAATTGGTGTCAGTAGGGCCCTCTAGCAGACGTTCAGCAACGTTACCTTATTCAGACCCATTGATTGGATAGAACCCGATATGAGGAACTCTCCGAGGCCACTGAACGCACCGCAAACGCTCCGAGCGAAAGATCGTTGCGTGCACTACAGCCAACTCCATGGCAGGATTCTGGACAATATTATTTGCCAGACATTGACCAGATTTCAAGACCATGAAAACCTGATGTTTGTCACGCTCCTCGAGCCCCAGAAGTTTCGGGAATACAAGAAAAATTTCACGCATGCAGCCTTCTTCACTTTAACACAAGAGCCACGGAGAGCTTTTTGATCTGTCTCGGCTAAAAACAGAACTGACTGTAATGTATGCCATGGATGATTTTGCAGGAAAATCTCCCACTGATCTCCATAACTCTCTATGCAATGATGACTAAATTTAACTTATATTCCTACTAAACATATTTCTGTCAAATTAATAAAACTTTCTTATATTTAAAATTTAAATAGAACTTGAACAGATACGATAGCTCATAATATCCATGCAGCACTAAGTGCACATAAGAGGAGTCATCCGTTTTAACAAGCAGCGTATTGCACTGATACGAAATAGCCTGCCCATTTAATTATTTAGGAATGGATAGATAAATTAAGATTTTGTACAAATAATGTTTTTAATTTTTCTTCCTCGATGGGTTCTGGCACCCCCAGCAACAGCTGCTCGCACCCCAAAGGAGATATATATAGATATAGATATATAGATAGATAGATATAGATATATAGATGATACAGATCGATAGATATATAGATATAGATATATATATATATATATATATATATATATATAGATAGATAGATAGATAGATAGATATTGTGAACGCTGGCCCGGACACAGACAGACTGACATCGCTTTTGCACCCAACACATGTTTATTTACAGGAATATTTACAAAGTTCACGTGCACATGAACCCCAGTGCCTCCAGCACCGATCCCCTCAATCTAGGCTTCACAGTCGGAGGCCCAACGCCCCAATGGGTCTACCGCACGGGTCCACACCCCTGGAACCATCGCCCCCCCTGGCCAGCGACCCCCTGGTTGCTCACTCCACCTCCCGCCTACGGGCCCCCCCGGTGGGCCTCCTACGGCCCGGGGGGTTCTGCACAGGAGGCCTGACGCCGGACCCTTGGCGCCCACTTTATTCCGCGCCCCCCTCGCCTCCTCCCCGAGGTCAGCCCCTCGTTGGTTGAGACCGCTCTCCGCGCTCCTCCCTGGGGTTCCTGCATCCCAGGGCCCTTCCGTGCGATCGCGCGCCGCCCTTCTTTGACCGGCGTTCGGTCCCCCTTTCCTTGGGCGCTCGCGCAGGCGACATGGTAAGCATCTCCCCCGGCGACCGAGGGGCCTGCGGTGGTTCGCAGGTCAGGACAGGGCACTCACCCCCGTCCCGGGCAGGACCCAGCCTCCTTTGCAGCATCTGTGCCCACGAGCCCGGGAAACCTTTACCAGGTGGAACCTGGATGTCCCCTTTTGGAAACGTTGGTTTGGGGGCAAATTTAAGTGGCTACCCGATATTTACTGTAGTGAAATTCCGTTTTTTTCACAGCATTATAGAATATTTTGTCTTATCATGTGTGAAAAAGAAACTTGTTTTAATTTTATAATTGTTGTTAAGTGAAAATTTCAAACTTTTGTATTTAATTGATGTAGGTGAACCTAAATTTTTTAACCAGTTCTTTAGTTTTAGGTTGCAACCAAATTTTTTTAGTTGTTATATAACACTTTAATTGATTGTGATTTTTAAGTAATTGCATTAGTGTTTTGTTTATGAAATTTTTTTTTTATTAATAATTTTCTTGTTTTAACTACTTTATAAGGGAGATCCACACTTTAGTTAATGCAAAATTTGGGGTTTCATACATTAAAAAATAATTTTTGGTAATTATTTGATTCTAAATTCCCTGGCTGTTATTTCCAATTTAGATTTCATTCAGATGTTTTTTTGGATGCTTTTTTAAACAATTTTTTAATTGCTTTAGGGTTTTGTTCACAGAAGATTTGTTAACATGTAAGTTTATATATAAAGTTAGCCAACACTTACCATTCATTGTCACAGTAATCTCACTTCAGCGTGTAGAGGATGAAATTTATCATTTTCCGACAGTCTTCAATGTTGGGGGTTTCTTCAAGTTAGTTAATGGTCAAAGAAATTTTTTAGTCCTATTTATTATATGCACTAATAGCCATGGGAGTTAGTATAAAATTGACAATCCTTTTTGCGCATGGCCGCAGCAGGAATGCGCTAACATGCGTGAAGCTGAGATTGTTAAACATTAACCATACATTCAGCCACATTTTTGCCAGACGGGCCCATCTTTGAGCATCTACTAAAATAAAATTTGTTACCTGTTGCTTCCCAATAGTAATTGGGACGGGGCTTACTGACCGACACTTACTGTTTAAGCCATTGATGATTCAAATTCAGAACTCTCCTCCAATGAGCTAGTCAAATTTTTCTAAAATTTCGTATTAAAACTTACATATTCTGAAATTTAAATTAATCAAACAAATCAATAGAAACTAGATTTCGGCTTCCAGCAGAGCTTGGCAAAAAATTTAGCAGCAGATTACTTTAACAAATTAATTTTGATTTCTCAAATCAAGCTGTTTAATTTTCACGGATGGTTTCTGCAAACCAAGATTCAAACTCCAGGAGATATAAGATTAACTATTGATAATATATTTATATAGATATAAATAGATAGATAATATTAAATAATTTAAATGATACATAATAAATGAGCATAGTGCATAAGAAAGTATCCGTTTACACAAACGCATGCATGACCAAATACCTCCCATTTCAGAAGGAAATCATAGATCCCAAAGTTCCATCCCTTTCCTGGTCCCTTTCAACAGCACCTGCCCCAAGTGTCAGTACCCTTGAAATTAGCTCAGAGCAACCTGATGTGGCTGATCAGCCTTGCTTCCCCTCTAGTGAGGTAGTTCAAACTTTGCCGCTGGCGGCTCCGAAGGCCACCTTTTGCCAAGCCGTTCCCAGGTATACTACGGCACCCAGGCGCGACCCTGAGGGGCTCACGCCCTGTGGCTGCCACCTAACCAGCCAGATGGCTCGCTGCGGCACCTGGCACCGCCCCGGGTGGCCAACCGGCCCCCCCCGGGAACCCTCGGGCACCCGTCTTCTTCCCCCCTTCTGGGGCGGGTTCCGCTTCCCCCCCCGCGCCACCGGCAGGCCCACCCCTCCGGGGGCTCCCCCCCGGTTCACCCCCAACAGGGGGAGCCTCCTGGCTGGCGCTACAGCCCTCCCCGGCTCTCGCATGCCCCCCACGAGCTCTCCACTGGTTCCCCCCGGAAGCAGCCCCTCAGAGGCTCCCCCGGGCCTTGGCGCTCTGGCTCCAGGGCCCCTGACGCCCGCCCCGGCTGCCGCCTCTCGGCGAAGGGCACATCCCATCCCTTGTCCTCCTGACGGCGGGCTCGTTGTGGATAGCAAGACCAGCCTGCCTGGACCGCCCGGGTGCCACGGCTGGGGCTGCCTCGGCCCGCACTCACCCCGGGTTTGCCCCTCCTTGTGCTTGTGACTCCGCGGCTCTCCACCCCCGCTTCCCTACTACGGGCGCCTTCACTGCCACGGACTATGGACTGCCATCCATGGAACGGCTACCTGTTCCTATGCCTGGGCTTGGCGGTTGGACTGACAGATCTTATCCGAGCCGTGTGCCGCCACGCAGGACTGGGGATGCAGTTGGAAGCGGCAATATATAAACGAACTGGTTTTTGAATAAATTGTTCAATTAGCAACGTTTAACTGATGTGAACTGTGCTGACTCCCCGTGACTGGATCATTCCTGTGGAAACAGTAATTAACATGATCAATAATGTATAAAAATTTTATTTATCATTTGGCCTAATTTTTAACTTTTCCTTTTCTTTATCTTACTGATAAATTCATTTTTGGAACTTTTGGGGAAAACTAACTGGCTTTGTATTTTACGATTTGTGGTTTTAAGAAATGTTTTAAAATTTTTGTAACTGATAGTTGGTAACCTAGCTTTAACCCGCTTGCTCTTTAATTTCTTCGAACATACATTTGATGCTTTCTATGTTTTAAAATGATTGTTTTTTAATTCTACAAATGTTATAAAAGTTTTTTAATCAGTTATAATGTACAATTTTTTTAAACCCTTGTTAAGCTAGATCCACCCTTGTTTCATCATAAAATGGTGTTGATAAAATTTTCAGAAATTATGCTTTTACAAAGTTTGGGTAATATTTAACTACTGTTATTCACTAATTTTGTTCATCAGGCTTTAATAGATTGTAAAATTTGATTAAATATTTTAATTAATTTTTAGAACGCTTTGTTACAGTAAGATGTATCGACCATGAGGGAAGCCGGTCTACTGTAAACCATCAATCGCATCATTTCCGCCGAACTTCCAATGTGGGAGTTTCAAAAATTTCGAACAGTTGCCCAAAATCAATTTAATTCTCGTGCATAACTGAAAATTGTCACCATCACTCCTTATTAAGAACAGAGCCAGGGATTGTCGTAGGCCATTAACCAACACATTAATGCTCCTTGGTAGATGCAGGAATAACTGCACTCCATGGCGTTAGGCAATTTCTTAAATTTAACCATATCCAACAAACATATTTTGTTGCAATAAAAAACTTACTTTATTTAAAATTAAAGAAAATTCGATACTTTAATTATCACAGCACAATGAATGAGCGTTAAAAACCTAAGACTACAAAGTAGCCATTAATTTAGGAAAATCCGATATTAAATTATGGACAATAATGATTAATTTTCAGCTTAAGTTCTTGCCCAACTCTGTCACCAATAAGCAGAATTTAAATTAATAGAATAGACAGATAGATAGCTATAATGATATACGCATTCGAGAAATTTAATACAAAATATTTATGAACATATATACTTTACATTAATATAGGAAGTATAGATTGTTAGCATGAAACAGCAACTACTAATTTTCATGTATTTTGGAAATCTCAACCGCTCACAACCCCAAGCATAATTATTCCTTATTTCCCAAAAATTTCTGCATTGATCCTTAATCGATATTAAATAGAAAAGATAAATATGCACACCGAGGCATAGTTCATAACGAAGCCCTCGGTTCAGAAGTGCCTTGCACCTTTGATAGTTCCGATTTAACTTGGACGACCAATACCTCTGCAAAGTTACCTCTCTGAGGTTCACACCTAGGACAGCCCTCTTACGGAGGTAACTCCTCCGTCCTCTAGCGATGACAGCCAATGTAGGGATCAGTGGGACAACCCCTATCGTCCCTAATTTCCATCATATGGCGAACTAGATCCATGCATGGGCCCTCTTGGCGGCCCCTAGGCCAAGCCCCCTCAGTGGGCCCCCACTCAGTCCGGCAGCCAGGGCCAGTCAGCCCCGTGCCTCCGCCGAGCGCCCACCATTGTAAGATCATTGACGGGCCCATGCACCGAGCGTCCCGTTCGCACCCGGGCATCCCCCCTGGCAACTTATTTCCCCCTCTGACCCTCGTGGCCCGCTCTTCCCACCCTCCTCCGCCAGGGTTCCATGCCCCTACGTGGGGGCCCCATGGACCGCCCCTGGGTGCATAGGGACCAGCCTCCCCCTCGTCCCCCAAGGGGGCCTCGCGGTCCGTGGACACCTCCCAGGTTCTGCCGCCGCATGCGCAGGAGTCTGGGCGGGCTCACCCAGGGCACCTCCCCCGTGTCCTCACGCCTTCAGTAGGCCCGGCCGCTCACTCATGAACCCTCCGCCGGCTCCTCTTCGTCGCCCCCTCACCATGCCCGGCGGGCACATCCACCCTCCTGGCAACAGGAGTCCGGGGCGTGCGGAGGCAGGGCGACCACGCTGGACTCCTGCTCCCCGATTCTTACCCCGTTCTCCGACTGACTCCTCCACCGCGAATTCAGCCCCCGTTGCAAGTGGCACGGCTTTTGGGTTTCGCACCGTGGGTAAGGGCCCCCCAAGTGGCGACTTTGTGGCAGGCGGTTACTCGACCCTGTAGGAACCGGCATTCCCTCTTCTCTTTCTGGATTTGATGCGATCTAATGCACATTTATAATCGCCGCTGTATCAAAGGTAAGGTAATTTGACCGAGTTGTGTGAAGTTTTTGACAGAATTTTGCACTTTACTAATATTTATGAGGAATCGTCGTAGTACCCACATTTGTTTTATGAAAGTATTTTTTGAATTACCATATATTCATATGTTTATTAAGAAATTTAACTTCTTAAAGGTTTCTGATAGATTTATTCAATGCTGATTTATCTCTGTTTTTAAAAATTTTTATTTTGGAAATCAGTTTAATTCACATTAAATGTTGCATATCAATGTAATACTTTATGTCGTTATTGGGAAAATAAAATTTTAACTTCTTTTGTACGTGAGAGTTAGTCGGATTCTTAGTGGTTATAAGTTTCATTCATTTCTTTAGTCTTTCAAACATTTTACAATTGTATAATTTAGCAAATAGCAATAAAAGTGAACCAGTTTATAATCACTTTTATACTAATTTTTCTTTTATAGGACAGTAAATGCTAGATCAAGTACTGTAAGCTACTTAAAAATTGGGGTTCATTTAAATTTTTGAGTAATGCTATTATATCTTTTGTCATTAAGTAAATGTTGTTACCTGGTAGATTACGAATCAATTTGAATTGTTTGGAGCCCTTGTTACACAACTTTGATATTCAGCCATGATGAGGCTTGCGGACTTTAAAAGCCATTTCTACTATACTAAGGCAGAGAGATGCTTTCTCACCAATCTGATTCAATATCAATTCCTATGTAACATTTCACCAACGATTTTGAGCACTACAAAGCCCGTAGTTAGATACAAAATTTATCACTGTTACTGGAACATTACCAGGAGCTTTGATGCCGAAAACCAACGGCGAGTTCATGATGTTTCCAGACCAACTCCACTATTCCGAAATTGATGCAGATAAATTAATTTATATTCTATAAACTATTTCTGTCAAATTATAAACTTCCCATATTTAAAATTTAAAAGACTTGAACAATCATGAGCTATATCAGCGCATAAGGCACATAAGATACTCATTTAACAACAGATATTACTGATCCATAAATATCTCAACTCCATTTAATTCTTAGGAATGGATAGAAAATTAGATTTTGTACAAATAATTTTTAATTTTTACTCGATGGGTTCATAGCACCCAGCACAGTAATCGCACCCCCAAGCATACTAGATAATAATATTATCAACAGTAAAGATGTACAGACATGACCTGATGTACATGACCCATTTAATATATATATAGATAAATTAAGATGACAGATTAATTGTGAATCTGCCCGGACTTCTGACGACTAACAGCTTGCACCCAACTCATGTTTTCAGGAATAATTTACAAGACTCATAACTCCCTAGCCATCACACGACTATCCTCTAAATATTCATCTATTAGCCTTGCTATATTTAAATAAAACAGATGATAGCTTCGGATTCCCCGGACACGCCCCATGGCGAAGTCGCCGCTTTAAGATTCAGTTCCCTGCCTTCCCTCATCTGGTGTGCTAAGTTCCGACTCTAGTCTAGCTCCGCCTGCGTGCACGACCCCCGCAGGCTGGCTCCGCGCTCTCCGGGATCCCAAAACCCAGGGGAAGTCGCTCTCAGAGCTCAGGTGTACAAATCCCTCCTCCGCTCCTGGGGTCAGTGCCCAACCACGAGACTGCAGTCTGGGGCCGTCGGAGGGCACCGGCGCGAATGGGTCCTGCTACGCCCCAGGTCCACATGGAACTGGCCCATTCGTCACCCTCGAGGCCAATCCCCTCCGGTCCTGGGCCGTCCTCACCTCACACCATCCCGCAACCGGGGCACGCCACCTCGTGGGAGTCCTCCAGCGCCCGGGGCTCGGTGTGGATAGACAAGGAGGCCCGAGCCTGCCTGGCTCTCGCACCGGCGTCCACGTTCCCTCACAGCGCCCCCCTCCGACCTCGCCCCGGGTTCCATGCCCGCCTTTGTGTGGTGGGACCGCCTTCAGGGGCTCCCCACCGCCGGAGTTCCCCTCCCTCCACGGCGCTCCCCAGCCAGCGACTCCAGCCGCGTCTCCCATTCTTGCAGAACGCATTCACCTCGGATCCGCCTTTCCTTGGACCCTGGCGTCTAGGTCTGAGCATGATGAAAACTAACGCCCGCTCGTCCCTGCACGGGGAGACCTGCTCGCCTGCGGGTCTCCCTGGGCACTCCGGTCGTTCTTGATAGCATTCATTGAGCGAGCTCCGACTTGCGTCCCCTCCGCTCGACGCCGTCGACCCTGGCCGTTCTTCCTACCGGACTTGGTTGGACGCCCTCTGGAAAAGGTAATTCTAACCCCAGGGGCCTCCATCGCGGGGCCATGCACTCCCCGGATCTGTCACTCCGTGAGGAGCACATCTCTCCTCTGCGTCATGACTGACGATCAATCCGATTGAAACATAGCGCCGCATTCAAACCTAAAGGAAACTGGTTTGCTGATCGGTGAATGTGAACCGAGGCAAAAGTTGGCAAACTTTGAGCGTGAACTGGTTGTTGCGTGAACCTGCGATTGAACCAGGTTCGCACCTTATGTTTTAATGGCAACCGGTATATTTTGAGATGCGTATATGCACATTTACAATATGATTGGATTTTAAAGTAATGGATACAAATGAGTTACCAAGTTTATGATCAGATTTTTAATGACTAATTTTCTTGTTTTTAACATAAACATTTATAAGGCTAGAACAATCAAGTCCCTTGTATTCATTGCAGTAAAATGGGATTTGTGATATAATTTTTTAATAATATTATTGTATTGGTGATCATTAGTTTTGGATTAATTAAATTTTGCTGATCTATCTTCTGTTTAGATTTCATTCGATTTTTTGCTTTGGTTCTTTGTTTTATAAACAATTTTTTGATTTTGTCTTTTATTACTTTTTAAGAACTTTTTGTTACATGTAAGTATGCTACTTTTTAATAAAGCAAAGCTCATGACTACTCTCATCACCATCACTAATTCTCCAACTTCCTTAGGTAGAAGATAAATTTGGTGTTTCCTGAAAGCTTTACATAAATTGGAGTTTCATTATTTGATTCAAGTAATGGTCATAACTGGAACTATTTTGTCCATATACTGTAATGAATCAGCTAGATAGCCATGGGAGCGGAGTTTGATTAAAATATTTAACCAATCACATTTAGCTCATTTTGCCCGGCAGAGAGAATAGACTGCAGCTCGATAGGCGTGAGGCGGAGTTTCAGTATTAAAAGCATTTAACCATCAATTTCACCATCATTTTCCAGGAAGCTTTACAATCTAGTGAGGAGCTAACAGAATAATTCGATTAACCAGTTGTCAACCAATGATTTTATGTGTGTAGGCCTCGGAGCGTCAGCACTACCTTATTCAGATAATGAGGCATTAGATTACAAATATCGCCGATTGGCCGAGAAAAAAAAAAAAAAAAAAAAAAAAAAAAAAAAAAACAGAACTGACTGTAATGTATGCCATGGATGATTTTGCAGGAAAATCTCCCACTGATCTCCATAACTCTCTATGCAATGATGACTAAATTTAACTTATATTCCTACTAAACATATTTCTGTCAAATTAATAAAACTTACTTATATTTAAAATTTAAATAGAACTTGAACAGATACGATAGCTCATAATATCCACGCAGCACTAAGTGCACATAAGAGGAGTCATCCGTTTTAACAAGCAGCGTATTGCACTGATACGAAATAGCCTGCCCATTTAATTATTTAGGAATGGATAGATAAATTAAGATTTTGTACAAATAATGTTTTTAATTTTTCTTCCTCGATGGGTTCTGGCACCCCCAGCAACAGCTGCTCGCACCCCAAAGGAGATATATATAGATATAGATATATAGATAGATAGATATAGATATATAGATGATACAGATCGATAGATATATAGATATATATATATAGATATATATATATATATATATATATATAGATAGATAGATAGATAGATATTGTGAACGCTGGCCCGGACACAGACAGACTGACATCGCTTTTGCACCCAACACATGTTTATTTACAGGAATATTTACAAAGTTCACGTGCACATGAACCCCAGTGCCTCCAGCACCGATCCCCCTCAATCTAGGCTTCACAGTCCTTTGTGCCTTGCGCCCCTTAAATAGAAACCGGATGGGCTCCAGCTGCTTCCGGCATTCCTCGAAGACACGCCCCAGTGTGGCGGAAGTGCTGGCTGCGCACCCGGAAGCCCTCCGGGTGTCCCCTGTCTTCTTCCCCCCAGCACTTCCTGGTGTGGCGGAAGTTCCAGACTTCTACACGCACTGGGGCGCCGCCTGGCAGTGGCCACGGACCCCTGCAGGGCTGGGCTTCCAAGCCCTCTACCCGTGGCCCCCAACATAACCAGGATGGTCGCCCCCTCGCGGTCTGGAGGAGGTACAAACCCTCCTCCGGTCCTCCTGGGCGTCAGTGCCCCACAGCCAGCGAAGACATGTCAGTCTGAGCGGCACTTCCCGAGAGGGCAGCACGTCCCCAGAATGGGTCCTACTACGCACCCAGGGTCCATCATGGCACCCTGGGACACCCTATTTCGTCACCCCCTCTGAGGCCAATGCGCCCCTCTGGTCTGGGCGCTCTCACCTCCACCATCCCCGCCAACCGGGGCACCATCCACTCTCCGGTGGGGAGTCCTCCCATGGAACGGCCCGGGGCTTCGGTTGTGTGGATAGACAAAAGGGAGGGCCAGAAGCACTGCCTGGACTCTCGCACCGAAGCGTCCCACCGGTTTCTGTACCGGCAGCGCTCTCCCCCCCTACCGACACTCCTCCACCGCAGGTTCCATGCCCCTCCGTTTGTCGTTGGTGGGACCGCTCTTGCAGGCGGCTCCTCCACCCGCCCAGGGGTTTCCCTCTGCCTCCACAGAGGACGGCCCTTCAGTGGGCCGCGCACCCAGCGATACGTCCCATTCTATTGAAGGAACCGGCATTCACCCTCGGTTCCTCCTTTTCCTTTTGGACGCTCTGACGGTCTAGGTCTGAGCATGATGAAAGCTATAATCCAGCCCCGTCTGCGTCCCTGCAGAGCGGCAGGAGACTGCTGCGGGCTTGGAGTGCAGGGTGCTAGGACCCAGGGCACTCATCCGCCCCCGTTCCTGCTGCGATTCTTTGAGCTGCAGCGCTCGATTCGCAGCCTCTTCCACTGCCGCCCTCGCACTGTCGACAGCCCGTGGCCCGGCTTGCTCCTGCCACGGACGTGGATCTGGATCGTCCCTCCCTGTGGGAAACAAGGTAAGTTCAACCCCGAAGGGCCGATTACTGCAGGTCAGGGCACTCACCTCCCGGATCCTGTCACTCCGAGGCACGTGGCTATCTCTCTCTCTCTCTCTCTCTCAGCAGCATCTGACTGAGAACAATGCAACACGTCGGAAATCATCGGCGCACAAACCAAAAGGGAAACTGGCTTTGTTCGTATACCGAGTGTGTGGTCGTGAACCGAGGCAAAAGTTTGGCAAACTTTTTGGTCGTGAACTGAGTTGTACGTGAACCTAGACGTTTGTGAACCGAGGTTCCACTGTATGTTTTTTTAGGGTGGCAACCAGGTATATTTTGAGATGCGTTCATATATGCACATTTACAATATGATTGTGATTTTTAAAAGTAAATTGCATACAAATGTGTGTACACAAGGTTTTATGAATCAGATTTTTTTTTAATGTACTAATTTTCTTGTTTTTTAACATACACATTGTATAAAGGCTGAGGAAAATCCACAGTCCCTTGTAGTTCATTGCATAAAATTGGTGGTTTTGTGATATAATTTTTTGAATAATAATTATTGTTATTGTGATCATTAGTTTGTGGATTAACTAAATTTTTAACCCTTGCTCTGTTTATCTCTTCTAGATTTATGATTTCATTCAGGATGTTTGCTTTGGATTGCTTTGTTTTTATAAACAACTTTTTTTGATTTTGTGCTTTTAGGAGTTTACTTGTTTCACAGAACATTTTTGTTAACATGTACAGTATGTCTATCTATACTAATAAAAGGCAAAGCCCTCACTGGCTTACTCACTCACTCACTCACTCATCACTAATTCTCCAACTTCCCGTGTAGGTAGAAGGATGAAATTTGGCAGGCTCATTCCTGACAGCCTACTTACAAAAGTTGGGCAGGTTTCATTTCGAAATTCTACGTGTAATGGTCATAACTGGAACATATTTTTGTCCATATACTGTAATAGAATGCAGCTAGATAGCCATGGGAGGCGGAGTTTCGTATTAAAATATTTAACCAATCACATTTCAGCCGTCATTTGTTGCCAGGCAGAGAGAATAGACTGCAGCTCGATAGGCGTGGGAGGCGGAGTTTCGTATTAAAGCATTTAACCAATCACATTTCAGCCATCATTTGTTGCCAGGCAGAGAGGCTTTCACAATCTGTTGTGGAGGCACTCTAACACAGAATAAATGTCGATTAACCTGTTGCTTCAACCAATCAGATTTTGAATTGGTGTCAGTAGGGCCCTCTAGCAGACGTCAGCAACGTTACCTTATTCAGACCCATTGATTGGATAGAACCCGATATGAGGAACTCTCCGAGGCCACTGAACGCACTGCAAACGCTCCGAGCGAAAGATCGTTGCGTGCACTACAGCCAACTCCATGGCAGGATTCTGGACAATATTATTTGCCAGACATAGACCAGATTTCAAGACCATGAAAACCTGATGTTTGTCACGCTCCTCGAGCCCCAGAAGTTTCGGGAATACAAGAAAAATTTCACGCATGCAGCCTTCTTCACTTTAACACAAGAGCCACGGAGAGCTTTTGATCTGTCTCGCTAAAAACAGAACTGACTGTAATGTATGCCATGGATGATTTTGCAGGAAAATCTCCCACTGATCTCCATAACTCTCTATGCAATGATGACTAAATTTAACTTATATTCCTACTAAACATATTTCTGTCAAATTAATAAAACTTACTTATATTTAAAATTTAAATAGAACTTGAACAGATACGATAGCTCATAATATCCACGCAGCACTAAGTGCACATAAGAGGAGTCATCCGTTTTAACAAGCAGCGTATTGCACTGATACGAAATAGCCTGCCCATTTAATTATTTAGGAATGGATAGATAAATTAAGATTTTGTACAAATAATGTTTTTAATTTTTCTTCCTCGATGGGTTCTGGCACCCCCAGCAACAGCTGCTCGCACCCCAAAGGAGATATATATAGATATAGATATATAGATAGATAGATATAGATATATAGATGATACAGATCGATAGATATATAGATATAGATATATATATATATATATATATATAGATAGATAGATAGATAGATATTGTGAACGCTGGCCCGGACACAGACAGACTGACATCGCTTTTGCACCCAACACATGTTTATTTACAGGAATATTTACAAAGTTCACGTGCACATGAACCCCAGTGCCTCCAGCACCGATCCCCCTCAATCTAGGCTTCACAGTCCTTTGTGCCTTGCGGCCCCTTAAATAGAAACCCGGATGGGCTCCAGCTGCTTCCCGGCATTCCTCCGAAGACACGCCCCAGTGTGGCGGAAGTGCTGGCTGCACCGGAAGCCCTCCGGGTGTCCCCTGTCTTCTTCCCCCCAGCACTTCCTGGTGTGGCGGAAGTTCCAGACTTCTACACGCACTGGGGCGCCGCCTGGCAGTGGCCACGGACCCCTGCAGGGCTGGGCTTCCAAGCCCTCTACCCGTGGCCCCCAACATAACCAGGATGGTCGCCCCCTCGCGGTCTGGAGGAGGTACAAACCCTCCTCCGGTCCTCCTGGGCGTCAGTGCCCCACAGCCAGCGAAGACATGTCAGTCTGAGCGGCACTTCCCGAGAGGGCAGCACGTCCCCAGAATGGGTCCTACTACGCACCCAGGGTCCATCATGGCACCCTGGGACACCCTATTTCGTCACCCCCTCTGAGGCCAATGCGCCCCTCTGGTCTGGGCCGCTCTCACCTCCACCATCCCCGCCAACCGGGGCACCATCCACTCTCCGGTGGGGAGTCCTCCCATGGAACGGCCCGGGGCTTCGGTTGTGTGGATAGACAAAAGGGAGGGCCAGAAGCACTGCCTGGACTCTCGCACCGAGCGTCCCACCGGTTTCTGTACCGGCAGCGCTCTCCCCCCCTACCGACACTCCTCCACCGCAGGTTCCATGCCCCTCCGTTTGTCGTTGGTGGGACCGCTCTTGCAGGCGGCTCCTCCACCCGCCCAGGGTTTCCCTCTGCCTCCACAGAGGACGGCCCTTCACTGAACGCGCGCACCCAGCGATACGTCCCATTCTATTGAAGGAACCGGCATTCACCCTCGGTTCCTCCTTTTCCTTTTGGACGCTCTGACGGTCTAGGTCTGAGCATGATGAAAGCTATAATCCAGCCCCGTCTGCGTCCCTGCAGAGCGGCAGGAGACTGCTGCGGGCTTGGAGTGCAGGGTGCTAGGACCCAGGGCACTCATCCGCCCCCGTTCCTGCTGCGATTCTTTGAGCTGCAGCGGCTCCGATTTCGCAGCCTCTTCCACTGCCGCCCTCGCACTGTCGACAGCCCGTGGCCCGGCTTGCTCCTGCCACGGACGTGGATCTGGATCGTCCCTCCCTGTGGGAAACAAGGTAAGTTCAACCCCGAAGGGCCGATTACTGCAGGTCAGGGCACTCACCTCCCGGATCCTGTCACTCCGAGGCACGTGGCTATCTCTCTCTCTCTCTCTCAGCAGCATCTGACTGAGAACAATGCAACACGTCGGAAATCATCGGCGCACAAACCAAAAGGGAAACTGGCTTTGTTCGTATACCGAGTGTGTGGTCGTGAACCGAGGCAAAAGTTTGGCAAACTTTTTGGTCGTGAACTGAGTTGTACGTGAACCTAGACGTTTGTGAACCGAGGTTCCACTGTATGTTTTTTTAGGGTGGCAACCAGGTATATTTTGAGATGCGTTCATATATGCACATTTACAATATGATTGTGATTTTTAAAAGTAAATTGCATACAAATGTGTGTACACAAGGTTTTATGAATCAGATTTTTTTTTAATGTACTAATTTTCTTGTTTTTTAACATACACATTGTATAAAGGCTGAGGAAAATCCACAGTCCCTTGTAGTTCATTGCATAAAATTGGTGGTTTTGTGATATAATTTTTTGAATAATAATTATTGTTATTGTGATCATTAGTTTGTGGATTAACTAAATTTTTAACCCTTGCTCTGTTTATCTCTTCTAGATTTATGATTTCATTCAGGATGTTTGCTTTGGATTGCTTTGTTTTTATAAACAACTTTTTTTGATTTTGTGCTTTTAGGAGTTTACTTGTTTCACAGAACATTTTTGTTAACATGTACAGTATGTCTATCTATACTAATAAAAGGCAAAGCCCTCACTGGCTTACTCACTCACTCACTCACTCATCACTAATTCTCCAACTTCCCGTGTAGGTAGAAGGATGAAATTTGGCAGGCTCATTCCTGACAGCCTACTTACAAAAGTTGGGCAGGTTTCATTTCGAAATTCTACGTGTAATGGTCATAACTGGAACATATTTTTGTCCATATACTGTAATAGAATGCAGCTAGATAGCCATGGGAGGCGGAGTTTCGTATTAAAATATTTAACCAATCACATTTCAGCCGTCATTTGTTGCCAGGCAGAGAGAATAGACTGCAGCTCGATAGGCGTGGGAGGCGGAGTTTCGTATTAAAGCATTTAACCAATCACATTTCAGCCATCATTTGTTGCCAGGCAGAGAGGCTTTCACAATCTGTTGTGGAGGCACTCTAACACAGAATAAATGTCGATTAACCTGTTGCTTCAACCAATCAGATTTTGAATTGGTGTCAGTAGGGCCCTCTAGCAGACGTACAGCAACGTTACCTTATTCAGACCCATTGATTGGATAGAACCCGATATGAGGAACTCTCCGAGGCCACTGAACGCACCGCAAACGCTCCGAGCGAAAGATCGTTGCGTGCACTACAGCCAACTCCATGGCAGGATTCTGGACAATATTATTTGCCAGACATAGACCAGATTTCAAGACCATGAAAACCTGATGTTTGTCGCGCTCCTCGAGCCCCAGAAGTTTCGGGAATACAAGAAAAATTTCACGCATGCAGCCTTCTTCACTTTAACACAAGAGCCACGGAGAGCTTTTGATCTGTCTCGCTAAAAACAGAACTGACTGTAATGTATGCCATGGATGATTTTGCAGGAAAATCTCCCACTGATCTCCATAACTCTCTATGCAATGATGACTAAATTTAACTTATATTCCTACTAAACATATTTCTGTCAAATTAATAAAACTTACTTATATTTAAAATTTAAATAGAACTTGAACAGATACGATAGCTCATAATATCCACGCAGCACTAAGTGCACATAAGAGGAGTCATCCGTTTTAACAAGCAGCGTATTGCACTGATACGAAATAGCCTGCCCATTTAATTATTTAGGAATGGATAGATAAATTAAGATTTTGTACAAATAATGTTTTTAATTTTTCTTCCTCGATGGGTTCTGGCACCCCCAGCAACAGCTGCTCGCACCCCAAAGGAGATATATATAGATATAGATATATAGATAGATAGATATAGATATATAGATGATACAGATCGATAGATATATAGATATAGATATATATATATATATATATATATATATATATATATAGATAGATAGATAGATAGATATTGTGAACGCTGGCCCGGACACAGACAGACTGACATCGCTTTTGCACCCAACACATGTTTATTTACAGGAATATTTACAAAGTTCACGTGCACATGAACCCCAGTGCCTCCAGCACCGATCCCCCTCAATCTAGGCTTCACAGTCCTTTTGTGGCTTGCGGCCCTTAAATAGAAACCCGGATGGGCTCCAGCTGCTTCCCGGCATTCCTCCGAAGACACGCCCCAGTGTGGCGGAAGTGCTGGCTGCGCACCCCGAAGCCCTCCGGGTGTCCCCTGTCTTCTTCCCCCCAGCACTTCCTGGTGTGGCGGAAGTTCCAGACTTCTACACGCACTGGGGCGCCGCCTGGCAGTGGCCACGGACCCCTGCAGGGCTGGGCTTCCAAGCCCTCTACCCGTGGCCCCCAACATAACCAGGATGGTCGCCCCCTCGCGGTCTGGAGGAGGTACAAACCCTCCTCCGGTCCTCCTGGGCGTCAGTGCCCCACAGCCAGCGAGACATGTCAGTCTGAGCGGCACTTCCCGAGAGGGCAGCACGTCCCCAGAATGGGTCCTACTACGCACCCAGGGTCCATCATGGCACCCTGGGACACCCTATTTCGTCACCCCCTCTGAGGCCAATGCGCCCCTCTGGTCTGGGCGCTCTCACCTCCACCATCCCGCCAACCGGGCACCATCCACTCTCCGGTGGGGAGTCCTCCCATGGAACGGCCCGGGCTTCGGTTGTGTGGATAGACAAAAGGGAGGGCCAGAAGCACTGCCTGGACTCTCGCACCGAGCGTCCCACCGGTTTCTGTACCGGCAGCGCTCTCCCCCCCTACCGACACTCCTCCACCGCAGGTTCCATGCCCCTCCGTTTGTCGTTGGTGGGACCGCTCTTGCAGGCGGCTCCTCCACCCGCCCAGGGGTTTCCCTCTGCCTCCACAGAGGACGGCCCTTCAGTGGGGCGCGCACCCAGCGTCGTCCCATTCTATTGAAGGAACCGGCATTCACCCTCGGTTCCTCCTTTTCCTTTTGGACGCTCTGACGGTCTAGGTCTGAGCATGATGAAAGCTATAATCCAGCCCCGTCTGCGTCCCTGCAGAGCGGCAGGAGACTGCTGCGGGCTTGGAGTGCAGGGTGCTAGGACCCAGGGCACTCATCCGCCCCCGTTCCTGCTGCGATTCTTTGAGCTGCAGCGGCTCCGATTTCGCAGCCTCTTCCACTGCCGCCCTCGCACTGTCGACAGCCCGTGGCCCGGCTTGCTCCTGCCACGGACGTGGATCTGGATCGTCCCTCCCTGTGGGAAACAAGGTAAGTTCAACCCCGAAGGGCCGATTACTGCAGGTCAGGGCACTCACCTCCCGGATCCTGTCACTCCGAGGCACGTGGCTATCTCTCTCTCTCTCTCTCTCAGCAGCATCTGACTGAGAACAATGCAACACGTCGGAAATCATCGGCGCACAAACCAAAAGGGAAACTGGCTTTGTTCGTATACCGAGTGTGTGGTCGTGAACCGAGGCAAAAGTTTGGCAAACTTTTTGGTCGTGAACTGAGTTGTACGTGAACCTAGACGTTTGTGAACCGAGGTTCCACTGTATGTTTTTTTAGGGTGGCAACCAGGTATATTTTGAGATGCGTTCATATATGCACATTTACAATATGATTGTGATTTTTAAAAGTAAATTGCATACAAATGTGTGTACACAAGGTTTTATGAATCAGATTTTTTTTTAATGTACTAATTTTCTTGTTTTTTAACATACACATTGTATAAAGGCTGAGGAAAATCCACAGTCCCTTGTAGTTCATTGCATAAAATTGGTGGTTTTGTGATATAATTTTTTTTGAATAATAATTATTGTTATTGTGATCATTAGTTTGTGGATTAACTAAATTTTTAACCCTTGCTCTGTTTATCTCTTCTAGATTTATGATTTCATTCAGGATGTTTGCTTTGGATTGCTTTGTTTTTATAAACAACTTTTTTTGATTTTGTGCTTTTAGGAGTTTACTTGTTTCACAGAACATTTTTGTTAACATGTACAGTATGTCTATCTATACTAATAAAAGGCAAAGCCCTCACTGGCTTACTCACTCACTCACTCACTCATCACTAATTCTCCAACTTCCCGTGTAGGTAGAAGGATGAAATTTGGCAGGCTCATTCCTGACAGCCTACTTACAAAAGTTGGGCAGGTTTCATTTCGAAATTCTACGTGTAATGGTCATAACTGGAACATATTTTTGTCCATATACTGTAATAGAATGCAGCTAGATAGCCATGGGAGGCGGAGTTTCGTATTAAAATATTTAACCAATCACATTTCAGCCGTCATTTGTTGCCAGGCAGAGAGGCTTTCACAATCTGTTGTGGAGGCACTCTAACACAGAATAAATGTCGATTAACCTGTTGCTTCAACCAATCAGATTTTGAATTGGTGTCAGTAGGGCCCTCTAGCAGACGTACAGCAACGTTACCTTATTCAGACCCATTGATTGGATAGAACCCGATATGAGGAACTCTCCGAGGCCACTGAACGCACCGCAAACGCTCCGAGCGAAAGATCGTTGCGTGCACTACAGCCAACTCCATGGCAGGATTCTGGACAATATTATTTGCCAGACATAGACCAGATTTCAAGACCATGAAAACCTGATGTTTGTCACGCTCCTCGAGCCCCAGAAGTTTCGGGAATACAAGAAAAATTTCACGCATGCAGCCTTCTTCACTTTAACACAAGAGCCACGGAGAGCTTTTTGATCTGTCTCGGCTAAAAACAGAACTGACTGTAATGTATGCCATGGATGATTTTGCAGGAAAATCTCCCACTGATCTCCATAACTCTCTATGCAATGATGACTAAATTTAACTTATATTCCTACTAAACATATTTCTGTCAAATTAATAAAACTTACTTATATTTAAAATTTAAATAGAACTTGAACAGATACGATAGCTCATAATATCCACGCAGCACTAAGTGCACATAAGAGGAGTCATCCGTTTTAACAAGCAGCGTATTGCACTGATACGAAATAGCCTGCCCATTTAATTATTTAGGAATGGATAGATAAATTAAGATTTTGTACAAATAATGTTTTTAATTTTTCTTCCTCGATGGGTTCTGGCACCCCCAGCAACAGCTGCTCGCACCCCAAAGGAGATATATATAGATATAGATAGATAGATATAGATATATAGATGATACCGATCGATAGATATATAGATATAGATATATATATATATATATATATATATATATAGATAGATAGATAGATAGATATTGTGAACGCTGGCCCGGACACAGACAGACTGACATCGCTTTTGCACCCAACACATGTTTATTTACAGGAATATTTACAAAGTTCACGTGCACATGAACCCCAGTGCCTCCAGCACCGATCCCCCTCAATCTAGGCTTCACAGTCCTTTGTGCCTTGCGGCCCTTAAATAGAAACCCGGATGGGCTCCAGCTGCTTCCCGGCATTCCTCCGAAGACACGCCCCAGTGTGGCGGAAGTGCTGGCTGCGCACCCGGAAGCCCTCCGGGTGTCCCCTGTCTTCTTCCCCCCAGCACTTCCTGGTGTGGCGGAAGTTCCAGACTTCTACACGCACTGGGGCGCCGCCTGGCAGTGGCCACGGACCCCTGCAGGGCTGGGCTTCCAAGCCCTCTACCCGTGGCCCCCAACATAACCAGGATGGTCGCCCCCTCGCGGTCTGGAGGAGGTACAAACCCTCCTCCGGTCCTCCTGGGCGTCAGTGCCCCACAGCCAGCGAAGACATGTCAGTCTGAGCGGCACTTCCCGAGAGGGCAGCACGTCCCCAGAATGGGTCCTACTACGCACCCAGGGTCCATCATGGCACCCTGGGACACCCTATTTCGTCACCCCCTCTGAGGCCAATGCGCCCCTCTGGTCTGGGCCGCTCTCACCTCCACCATCCCGCCAACCGGGCACCATCCACTCTCCGGTGGGGAGTCCTCCCATGGAACGCCCGGGCTTCGGTTGTGTGGATAGACAAAAGGGAGGGCCAGAAGCACTGCCTGGACTCTCGCACCGAGCGTCCCACCGGTTTCTGTACCGGCAGCGCTCTCCCCCCCTACCGACACTCCTCCACCGCAGGTTCCATGCCCCTCCGTTTGTCGTTGGTGGGACCGCTCTTGCAGGCGGCTCCTCCACCCGCCCAGGGGTTTCCCTCTGCCTCCACAGAGGACGGCCCTTCAGTGGACGCGCGCACCCAGCGATACGTCCCATTCTATTGAAGGAACCGGCATTCACCCCTCGGTTCCTCCTTTTCCTTTTGGACGCTCTGACGGTCTAGGTCTGAGCATGATGAAAGCTATAATCCAGCCCCGTCTGCGTCCCTGCAGAGCGGCAGGAGACTGCTGCGGGCTTGGAGTGCAGGGTGCTAGGACCCAGGGCACTCATCCGCCCCCGTTCCTGCTGCGATTCTTTGAGCTGCAGCGGCTCGATTCAGCCTCTTCCACTGCCGCCCTCGCACTGTCGACAGCCCGTGGCCCGGCTTGCTCCTGCCACGGACGTGGATCTGGATCGTCCCTCCCTGTGGGAAACAAGGTAAGTTCAACCCCGAAGGGCCGATTACTGCAGGTCAGGGCACTCACCTCCCGGATCCTGTCACTCCGAGGCACGTGGCTATCTCTCTCTCTCTCTCTCTCAGCAGCATCTGACTGAGAACAATGCAACACGTGCGGAAATCATCGGCGCGCACAAACCAAAAGGGAAACTGGCTTTGTTCGTATACCGAGTGTGTGGTCGTGAACCGAGGCAAAAGTTTGGCAAACTTTTTGGTCGTGAACTGAGTTGTACGTGAACCTAGACGTTTGTGAACCGAGGTTCCACTGTATGTTTTTTTAGGGTGGCAACCAGGTATATTTTGAGATGCGTTCATATATGCACATTTACAATATGATTGTGATTTTTAAAGTAAATTGCATACAAATGTGTGTACACAAGGTTTTATGAATCAGATTTTTTTTTAATGTACTAATTTTCTTGTTTTTTAACATACACATTGTATAAAGGCTGAGGAAAATCCACAGTCCCTTGTAGTTCATTGCATAAAATTGGTGGTTTTGTGATATAATTTTTTTTGAATAATAATTATTGTTATTGTGATCATTAGTTTGTGGATTAACTAAATTTTTAACCCTTGCTCTGTTTATCTCTTCTAGATTTATGATTTCATTCAGGATGTTTGCTTTGGATTGCTTTGTTTTTATAAACAACTTTTTTTGATTTTGTGCTTTTAGGAGTTTACTTGTTTCACAGAACATTTTTGTTAACATGTACAGTATGTCTATCTATACTAATAAAAGGCAAAGCCCTCACTGGCTTACTCACTCACTCACTCACTCATCACTAATTCTCCAACTTCCCGTGTAGGTAGAAGGATGAAATTTGGCAGGCTCATTCCTGACAGCCTACTTACAAAAGTTGGGCAGGTTTCATTTCGAAATTCTACGTGTAATGGTCATAACTGGAACATATTTTTGTCCATATACTGTAATAGAATGCAGCTAGATAGCCATGGGAGGCGGAGTTTCGTATTAAAATATTTAACCAATCACATTTCAGCCGTCATTTGTTGCCAGGCAGAGAGGCTTTCACAATCTGTTGTGGAGGCACTCTAACACAGAATAAATGTCGATTAACCTGTTGCTTCAACCAATCAGATTTTGAATTGGTGTCAGTAGGGCCCTCTAGCAGACGTGCAGCAACGTTACCTTATTCAGACCCATTGATTGGATAGAACCCGATATGAGGAACTCTCCGAGGCCACTGAACGCACCGCAAACGCTCCGAGCGAAAGATCGTTGCGTGCACTACAGCCAACTCCATGGCAGGATTCTGGACAATATTATTTGCCAGACATAGACCAGATTTCAAGACCATGAAAACCTGATGTTTGTCACGCTCCTCGAGCCCCAGAAGTTTCGGGAATACAAGAAAAATTTCACGCATGCAGCCTTCTTCACTTTAACACAAGAGCCACGGAGAGCTTTTTGATCTGTCTCGGCTAAAAACAGAACTGACTGTAATGTATGCCATGGATGATTTTGCAGGAAAATCTCCCACTGATCTCCATAACTCTCTATGCAATGATGACTAAATTTAACTTATATTCCTACTAAACATATTTCTGTCAAATTAATAAAACTTACTTATATTTAAAATTTAAATAGAACTTGAACAGATACGATAGCTCATAATATCCACGCAGCACTAAGTGCACATAAGAGGAGTCATCCGTTTTAACAAGCAGCGTATTGCACTGATACGAAATAGCCTGCCCATTTAATTATTTAGGAATGGATAGATAAATTAAGATTTTGTACAAATAATGTTTTTAATTTTTCTTCCTCGATGGGTTCTGGCACCCCCAGCAACAGCTGCTCGCACCCCAAAGGAGATATATATAGATATAGATATATAGATAGATAGATATAGATATATAGATGATACAGATCGATAGATATATAGATATATATATATATATATATATATATATATATATATATATATAGATAGATAGATAGATAGATATTGTGAACGCTGGCCCGGACACAGACAGACTGACATCGCTTTTGCACCCAACACACGTTTATTTACAGGAATATTTACAAAGTTCACGTGCACATGAACCCCAGTGCCTCCAGCACCGATCCCCCTCAATCTAGGCTTCACAGTCCTTTGTGCCTTGCGGCCCCTTAAATAGAAACCCGGATGGGCTCCAGCTGCTTCCCGGCATTCCTCCGAAGACACGCCCCAGTGTGGCGGAAGTGCTGGCTGCGCACCCGGAAGCCCTCCGGGTGTCCCCTGTCTTCTTCCCCCCAGCACTTCCTGGTGTGGCGGAAGTTCCAGACTTCTACACGCACTGGGGCGCCGCCTGGCAGTGGCCACGGACCCCTGCAGGGCTGGGCTTCCAAGCCCTCTACCCGTGGCCCCCAACATAACCAGGATGGTCGCCCCCTCGCGGTCTAGAGGAGGTACAAACCCTCCTCCGGTCCTCCTGGCGTCAGTGCCCCACAGCCAGCGACATGTCAGTCTGAGCGGCACTTCCCAGAGGGCAGCACGTCCCCAGAATGGGTCCTACTACGCACCCAGGGTCCATCATGGCACCCTGGGACACCCTATTTCGTCACCCCCTCTGAGGCCAATGCGCCCCTCTGGTCTGGGCCGCTCTCACCTCCACCATCCCCGCCAACCGGGGCACCATCCACTCTCCGGTGGGGAGTCCTCCCATGGAACGGCCCGGGGCTTCGGTTGTGTGGATAGACAAAAGGGAGGGCCAGAAGCACTGCCTGGACTCTCGCACCGAGCGTCCCACCGGTTTCTGTACCGGCAGCGCTCTCCCCCCCTACCGACACTCCTCCACCGCAGGTTCCATGCCCCTCCGTTTGTCGTTGGTGGGACCGCTCTTGCAGGCGGCTCCTCCACCCGCCCAGGGTTTCCCTCTGCCTCCACAGAGGACGGCCCTTCACTGGACGCGCACCCAGCGATACGTCCCATTCTATTGAAGGAACCGGCATTCACCCCTCGGTTCCTCCTTTTCCTTTTGGACGCTCTGACGGTCTAGGTCTGAGCATGATGAAAGCTATAATCCAGCCCCGTCTGCGTCCCTGCAGAGCGGCAGGAGACTGCTGCGGGCTTGGAGTGCAGGGTGCTAGGACCCAGGGCACTCATCCGCCCCGTTCCTACTGCGATTCTTTGAGCTGCAGCGGCTCGATTTCGCAGCCTCTTCCATTCGACAGCCCGTGGCCCGGCTTGCTCCTGCCACGGACGTGGATCTGGATCGTCCCTCCCTGTGGGAAACAAGGTAAGTTCAACCCCGAAGGGCCGATTACTGCAGGTCAGGGCACTCACCTCCCGGATCCTGTCACTCCGAGGCACGTGGCTATCTCTCTCTCTCTCTCTCTCTCAGCAGCATCTGACTGAGAACAATGCAACACGTGCGGAAATCATCGGCGCGCACAAACCAAAAGGGAAACTGGCTTTGTTCGTATACCGAGTGTGTGGTCGTGAACCGAGGCAAAAGTTTGGCAAACTTTTTGGTCGTGAACCGAGTTGTATGTGAACCTAGACGTTTGTGAACCGAGGTTCCAGTGTATGTTTTTTTAGGGTGGCAACCAGGTATATTTTGAGATGCGTTCATATATGCACATTTACAATATGATTGTGATTTTTAAAAGTAAATTGCATACAAATGTGTGTACACAAGGTTTTATGAATCAGATTTTTTTTTAATGTACTAATTTTCTTGTTTTTTAACATACACATTGTATAAAGGCTGAGGAAAATCCACAGTCCCTTGTAGTTCATTGCATAAAATTGGTGGTTTTGTGATATAATTTTTTTTGAATAATAATTATTGTTATTGTGATCATTAGTTTGTGGATTAACTAAATTTTTAACCCTTGCTCTGTTTATCTCTTCTAGATTTATGATTTCATTCAGGATGTTTGCTTTGGATTGCTTTGTTTTTATAAACAACTTTTTTTGATTTTGTGCTTTTAGGAGTTTACTTGTTTCACAGAACATTTTTGTTAACATGTACAGTATGTCTATCTATACTAATAAAAGGCAAAGCCCTCACTGCCTCACTCAGTCACTCACTCATCACTAATTCTCCAACTTCCCGTGTAGGTAGAAGGATGAAATTTGGCAGGCTCATTCCTGACAGCCTACTTACAAAAGTTGGGCAGGTTTCATTTCGAAATTCTACGTGTAATGGTCATAACTGGAACATATTTTTGTCCATATACTGTAATAGAATGCAGCTAGATAGCCATGGGAGGCGGAGTTTCGTATTAAAATATTTAACCAATCACATTTCAGCCGTCATTTGTTGCCAGGCAGAGAGGCTTTCACAATCTGTTGTGGAGGCACTCTAACACAGAATAAATGTCGATTAACCTGTTGCTTCAACCAATCAGATTTTGAATTGGTGTCAGTAGGGCCCTCTAGCAGGCGTACAGCAACGTTACCTTATTCAGACCCATTGATTGGATAGAACCCGATATGAGGAACTCTCCGAGGCCACTGAATGCACCGCAAACGCTCCGAGCGAAAGATCGTTGCGTGCACTACAGCCAACTCCATGGCAGGATTCTGGACAATATTATTTGCCAGACATAGACCAGATTTCAAGACCATGAAAATCTGATGTTTGTCATGCTCCTCGAGCCCTATATATATATAGATAGATAGATAGATAGATATATATTGTGAACGCTGGCTCATAATATCCACGCAGACACAGATAGACAGACGAAATAGCCTGCCCATTTAATTATTTAGGAATGGATAGATAAATTAAGATTTTGTACAAATAATGTTTTTAACCCATGGGTTCTGGCACCCCGCAACACGATATAGATTATTTACAGGAATATTTACAAAGTTCACGAATATTTACAAACACACACGAACCCCAGTGCCTCCAGCACCGATCCCCCTCAATCCAGGCTTCACAGTCCTTTGTGCCTTGAGGCCCCTTATATAGGAACCCGGATGTGCTCCAGCTGCTTCCCGGCATTCCTCCGAAGACACACCCCAGTGTGGCGGAAGTGCTGGCTGTGCACCCGGAAGCTTTCCGGGTGTCCCCTGTCTTCTTCCCCCCAGCACTTCCTGGTGTGGCGGAAGTGCTGGGCTCCAGACTTCTACAGGCACCAGGGCGCCGCCTGGCAGTGGCCACGGGCCCCTGCAGGGCTGGGCTTCCAAGCCCTCTACCCTTGGCCCCCAACATAACCAGGACGGTCGCCCCCTCACGGTCTGGAAGAGGTACAAGCCCTCCTCCGATCCTCCTGGGCGTCCCAGCCGGGCTCCAGCCCCGGCCGGATGCCACAGTGCCCCACAGCCAGCAAAGACATGTCGGTCCGAGCGGCACTTCCCGAGAGGCAGCACGTCCCCAGAGTGGGTCCTACTACGCACCCAGGGTCCATCATGGCACCCTGGGACACCCTATTTCGGCACCCCCTCCGAGGCCAATGCACCCCTCTGGTCTGTGCCGCTCTCACCTCCACCATCCCCGCCAGCCGGGGCACCATCCACTCTCTCCGGTGGGGTGTCCTCCCATGGAGCGGCCCTGGGCTTCGGTCCTGTTGAAAGACAAAAGGGAGGGACAGAAGCACTGCCTGGACACTCGCACCGAGCGTCCCACCGGTTTCTGTACCGGCAGCGCTCTCCCTCCCTACCAACACTCCTCCACCGCAGGTTCCATGCCCGTCCATTCGTCGTTGGTGGGACTGCTCTTGCAGGCGGCTCCTCCACCCGCCCAGGGGTTTCCCTCTGCCTTCGCAGAGAACAATCCCTTCACTGGACGCGCGCACCCAGCGAAATGTCCCATCCTATTGAAGGAACCGGCATTCACCCCTCGGTTCCTCCTTTTCCTTTTGGACGCTCTGACGGTCTAGGTCTGAGCATGATGAAAGCTCAAATCCAGCCCCGTCTGCGTCCCTGCAGAGCGGCAGGAGACTGCTGCGAGCTTGGAGTGCAGGGCGCTAGGACCCAGGGCACTCATCCACCCCCGTCCTGCCAGCCCATGCGATCTCTGTCACCTCGCTTTGTGTGCAGCCTGCACTGCCGCGTCCGCTATTGGAGGATTGCCTACTTGCTGCCGGTCATTCTTATTATTATCACGGCTGTTTTCGGCGAATCCTCCCTCATGCTGTAAGGGGAGGGCATGACTTACCTTCCCCGCTGTACTCTGCCGGCCAAAGGTTCCAGCGACGCGCCGTTCCTCTGCACCACGCGGCGTCTCCGAAGACGCGACCGCCTTCCTCTTCAGCTTCTCCAGCTGGACGGCGAGAGCACTAAGCATCTGTAAGAAAGGCGACTGCGGGCCGAAGGGACTCCTCCAGCTCGCGCAGAGCCACCGGCGAAAACAGGAAGACAGACCTCGGTGGGCTTACCTGTCCATCAGCCACACTTGTCGTCTGCCTCCTGTGGGCCACTCCCTCTGGCCGAATTGGGTCTCTTCCTGGCACGAGACTGGCATTCCTTGGTCCCGCCTCTGTACCGTCATTGGCGGGCAAACAAGACACACCGGCGAATCCCGTGCCTGTCAGCGGGCGGGACCTCCGGCCCACGGCCATCTTGTCTCTCCTTCTCTGGGTGCGGTGGCGTGTCTCCTGGCAGCCTCGCAGCTGCTGTGATTCTTTGAGCTGCAGCGGCTCCGATTTCGCAGCCTCTTCCACTGTCACCCTCGCACTGTCGACAGCCCATGGCCCGGTGTGCACCTGCCTCGGACGCGGATCCGGATCGTCCCTCCCTGTGGGAAACAAGGTAAGTTCAACCCCGAAGGGTCGATTAATGCAGGTCAGGGCACTCACCTCCCGGATCCCGTCACTCCGAGGCCCCTGCCTCGGTGTGGCCTTCTGTGTCACCACGCCGGCCTGGCCGTCCGTCCCGACAGCGCGACTATCGGAGCCCTCTGCACTCTGGCAACGCCCGTTCTCCTTCCTCCACACCCGGGGAACATGGCCATACTGCGGACCGGCATCAGTCTGTGGGGTAAACCGCTCCCGCGGGGTTGTGCACATGCTGCTCCCGCAGCGATTGTGTGGGGTCCGCTGCTGCGCCGGGCCGTCCACAGAAAAAACACACGTTTATTTACAGGAATATTTACAAAGTTCACGTGCACAAGAACCCCAGCGCCGATCCCCCTCAATCCAGGCTTCACAGTCCTTTGTGCCTTTCTGGCCGCCTCCAGTCCTCTCTCTCCAGCTCCGTCTCTCTTCCACCCAACTTCAGCTCTTGACTGAAGGGAGGTGGCCCCTTAAATAGGAACCCGGATGGGCTCCAGCTGCTTCCCGGCATTCCCCCCAGTGTGGCGGAAGTGCCGGCTGCAGACCCGGAAGCCCTCCGGGTGTCCCCTGTCTTCTTCCCCCCAGCACTTCCTCCAGCTCCAGACTTCTACAGGCACAGGGGCGCCGCCTGGCAGTGGCCACGGGCCCTTGCAGGGCTGGGCTTATAAGCCCTCTACCCATGGCCCCCAACATAACCAGGGCAGTCGCCCCCTCGCGGGCTCCAGCACCGGCCAGATGCCACAATATATATATATAGATAGATATATTTATAGATAGATATATAGATATTGATAGATATATATATAGATAGATATAGATAGATAGATAGATATATAGATAGATATATGTGCATATATATATGTGTACAGTATGTATATGTGTGCATGTATATATGTAGATATGTATGTATATATGTATATGTATGTGTGTGTGTGTATATATATATATATATATATATATATATATATATATATATATATATATATATATCCATCCATCCATTTTCTAACCCGCTGAATCCGAACACAGGGTCACGGGGGTCTGCTGGAGCCAATCCCAGCCAACACAGGGCACAAAGCAGGGAGCAATCCTGGGCATTTTGCTATATATGTATGTGTGTGTGTGTGTGTGTGTGTATGTATATATATGTTTATATGCGTGCGCGTGTGTGTGTATATATATATATATATATATATATATATATATGATATATTGTCAATCACGTTACGTTATTATTAAAATGTTTCCTTTTCTTTTTCATTACTTCTTTAACACACTACTTCTCCGCTGCGAATCGCGGGTATTTTGCTAGTTGTTTATAAAAGTCATATGTTAGCTCTTTAGTTACTAGCTAGGGTTTTACAGTTTTCCCTCCTCTAGTTGACATTTTGAGGTATTTTGGGATTCTTCAAATCATCTGACATGTTTGTTCAGAGTTTGGCTCAGATAGAGATGAAATGGATAAAAAACAGAAAATATACATTCCATATTATAGGTGATAAAAATACATTATTTGCATAACATTTTACATAAAGGACTCCTATAAAATTGTGCTTTTAGGAAAGAAGGTAGGTACACCAAAGTTTTCTGTTCTCAGGCATGCCTGAAAGAGAAAAATAACCTAAACAAGCATAGATGATGCTGTAACATATATTTATATTCTCCTAAACATATTGCTGTCCATCAACATAGAAAAATTTGAAAAAGATATACAAATAGTTGGATATACACCTAACAGTACACCTTGACACACACTTTCTGTTTCAAATGTTTTAAGGCATGTTTGACCAAATAAAGACTGTTGACCTGTTGATGGAGCTGAAAAAGATATTATCACATAAAAACTGTTAACACAAAACATATAACATGATTGTGAATGAAGAAGAGCTTTGAATTAATTTATGTATTTCATTTCACAAAGTTTGGGATTTAGGGGTACAATCTTCCTGATTTTGGCTTTTATTTTTTTATTTCAGCCTTGATTGCAAAAATGTATGTTGTGTAGGATTGAGTAAATGTACTCATTAAATTGTTCAACACACTACCCATTTGCATAACCCACCATTTCTCTGAAAATTTTGATGTCACAAAGCCCATCTCTGACATCCTTCAGTTTTTTTTTCTGTCACTCTTAAGTTGGCACATGTGTTTAACCCTCTTACAGAGTCATGGTTCTGTTAGAAAAAATGTTTCTAAGACAAAACAACATTAGTAAGTGTCTAGGACAGATTGCCATTATCCATTTTTGCTATGGCTATAACACAAGTCCTGACTCAAAAAGCTGCTGCCAGATTTTCAGCTGAAAAGTCTTTTCATGGTGGAGCCACTGGCCAGAATGCAGCCTTCTCGCATCTGATGAGATGATCAATACCAGACCTAATAACATCCAGGTACTGTATGTCTCTCAGAGGTACAAGCTGGAGACCCAAGTTCAAACAAAGTGAATTAAATCAAGAATGAGTAACACTGAAGGACAGAACTTTGCACCAGTGGTCAACCAAGAGGATGGGCTTATGTGTGGCCAAGAAAACAATGTCTCACCCTAACTCATTGCTCTCAACCCAACTATAATTTTGGTTGTTCATAGGTAAAACCCATAGCTTATAGGGTGTGGCTGTAACAGAGGTTGACTCATTCATTTTACTCTGAATGGCAACTGTCCTGATGTAGGAAGGGTGGAAAACTTGTCTGTATTGGAGTTTAAACAAGGATGTCATTACTCCAAACCTTGCTGAAGAATAGAAAATGCAGAAGCTGAGTGTCATGTTTCAGCTGACATTTCCCCCTTAGCTATGGCTCAAAGTCATATTTCTTGTCTGTTTTGTCTAATTTTTATGGCATCTAGTTTTAATAATGTTTTGTTTGTTTATTATATGAATTATTTTATTGGAAAATGCCTTAGTTATGTCCCATGCGTTTTGTGTGTGGTCTTCCAAGAGACAGGGTCAACCAGCAATTACTGCCAATAACTGCCTTCCAATCTATATATTGGAGGGCCTCCCCTAGTTCCTGATGGTTTACTTTGAATGTGCTAGGTAGTGGAGTGTTTCTTGTATTTTACTGTGCTTTTTTACATTTTGTGATTTCCTGGATTTTTTTTAACCTGTGCTTTGTTTTTGACTTTGTATTTGGATTCTGTATTTGAGTCTTTATTTTCTGTAAATTGCCTTCTTTCCTGCTGTTAGGAGTTTCTTGCATTGTAGAGCCTTTATTAAAATAAATCTTTTATTTTATAAAGATTCTTCTAGGCCTTTTTATATCTCTTCAGTGGTCTCCAAAATCACAACACTAAGAGACACCATTTACGAAAGGCCAACCATTTGCCTTGTTGAAACAGCAACTGACTGAACATATATATATATATCGCTTGAACCACCAGGAAGGCACAGCTCCCCAGTCACTCAACACAATAGTCACCAGCAGCAACACACAATTTTTACACAAACGGGGGAAACGCTTAATAGCATAGTACAAAGCACCAAGCACCAATACAAATAAAAACAGTCCCTTATTTTCTTCTCTCTCTCTCTCTTTTTCTTTCTTTTGCCTCCGTTCCTTCTCTGGCAGGCAAACTTTGTCCTCCTCCTCCTGACTCTGGCTTCCAGTGTAGTGGCAGCTGGCTACTTTTAGATGGCACCTGGAAGTGCTACAGGTGTCCGGTAAATTTCTTCCAGCAGCACGTTCAGGTGTGGTGGAAGTCCTGCACCAAAGGGTTCAACGATTCCTGCAACGGTCACTGGCAGCGCCCATGGAAACAAACAGGGCTGCACCAAACAACACAATGGGACTGCCTTCTAGCATTCGGGTTGCAATTCGCTTGGAGGATCAGAGGATCTCCTTGCTGGCTGGCTCACTCGAGGTAAGTGGTAACCCGCTGAGATAAGAGGGAGCTCTGTTGCTAACCATGCCTTCACCTTTTCTCTCCACTGCTCCAAGAAGCCACCCAGTGAGGGAAATTAGTTCTGCCCTGTCTAGTCTAATCGTTATAATAAGCCCGACTGCCTCCACTGAGGTATCTTTCTTGACTGATGGCTTCAGAGACCTGCTGTATTTTAAGAAAGGCTAACCAGAGCCCTGTTTTCTTTTGTATTATTGCCCTGCAGGTGTGTGCAGTTTGATTGCCATTCTTTGCTTCTCACAGCTCTGTTTCTACCCTTGCCCGGCCACATCACTATATATATATACTAATAAAAGGCAAAGCCCTCACTCACTCACTCACTCACTCACTCACTCACTCACTCATCACTAATTCTCCAACTTCCCGTGTAGGTAGAAGGCTGAAATTTGGCAGGCTCATTCCTTACAGCTTACTTACAAAAGTTGGGCAGGTTTCATTTCGAAATTCTATGCCTAATGGTCATAACTGGAAGGTATTTTTCTCCATTAACTGTAATGGAGTTGAGCTGCAATGACGTGGGGGGGCGGAGTTTCGTGTGACATCATCACGCCTCCCACGTAATCACGTTAACTGACTGTCAACGCAGTGCGTAGAAAACCAGGAAGACCTCCAAAAAGCGCTTAAGAAAACATGCATTATATAATTGAGAAGGCAGCGAAACAATAAGAAGCGAGCGAGTGACATATAATACCATATTCATGAGTGCTGCTACCTCGGAAAGAAAGCAAGGTGTAAACCTAAACTTTAAATTAAGTTCATAGACAGGCTACCGCTGGCGTTTCACATGCCCACAGGTAATGCGGGATACAAGTTTAATGAGAGGGCGAGGATATAAGCGAGTTTTGATCACTTTGTAACTAAGTTAAAATTGTAGGTGAAGGGTGTGCTTATGCAAATTCCGAGAGACTGTGTTTGTGGGGATTGACAGTTAAAGGCGGGTGGGGAGTCACGTCATCATCTCCCCCCATTCATCATTTCACTCTGAGCTGAGCTCTGCAGCTAACGCCGTCTTCGAAGCAACCGTCAGACTGCCACCAAATACTCACAGAAAAATCCACAAGTTAATACACGCTCTCTCTAGAGTTTCTCCACACTGAATCCTCCAGGCACTACTTACAAAAGGTTACATTGACAATCGTGTTACGTTATTTTTAAAATCTTTCCTTTTCTTAGCACAAGCACAGCTGAGAAGCTTCGATGCATGTGCTCCATAGCGTTAAAAATAATGCATTTAATCACACTTTGCATTACAAGCAAAGGGAGCTTTTGTCAATGCATGATTTCCTGGTACACGATTACATTGATCAGCGCATCCCGATTCATTTTACCCTCGCACCACCTTAGTTTGAGAAGAAGTATGAAAAAATATGAGGTTAACACAGAAAAACAGATCACCAATTCAAGCTTTATGAATAATCGATTAGCCATCAATAATTGTTTTGGTAAAGCCATCCTCCTTCCATTTTATAATTTTTCGCCATAGCCATGATTAAATGAGCGGTAAATAAAGTAAGAGCAAAGCGAGGTGACTTATTTAGGCAGGCATATATATGACAGCAACACTCATGACAATGTCAATCATGTTACGTTATTATTAAAATGTTTCCTTTTCTTTTCATTACTTCTTTAACACACTACTTCTCCGCTCGGTAGCGGGTATTTTGCTATATATATAATATATGAATTACCTCCAAAAGCGCTGAGACTTTTGATATCATGAGCGTGTGTACAAAAGGGGTCTCCTGCCCAGCAAAAGTCGAGCAGCCAGCGCGTGCATAGCTGTGCCGGCCTTTGAGGCGCTGACTGCGCTTCTGCCTTAAGTCAAAGTGAGCACTTTTAATTTTTTCATCCTCCCCTGCGCTATAGCCCAGACAAGTGCAAACACGGGACCCCTTTTCTACACCACGGCAAAATAATATTAAGGCGATTCACACTTTCTTTTGCACGTATACGATTATGAGGTCCTCACTCGGATTATGAAACGCACACGAGTGGAGGACTGACAGTGCCATCACAGCCGATTAATGGCGGGGCGTCTCACCAGTCTACACAAGACCCACGACTGTCCCCAAAGGCGATCATAACGTCAGCGAACACATCTCTCTATACTATATAAAAGAAAAGGCAACTTTCCTTTCTTTACACCTTTTTCCTTTTATCCCAAACCAAAGCCTTTCTCTCTTAACACTGCAGAGGACACAAAACTAATTTTCTTTAAATGCCGGTAAGGCACATTACCAGAGGCACAAATTTGAACGTTCACATAGAAAATGTAATTTCTATACCACAGCCGTCGTGTAGCGCCTTTCAAAAGGGATCTACTACCGAGAGATGATCCATATACATTTTAGCTGCTGTTAGTTACTTACCTGTTGTGTTACACAGTCTTTAAAATGTAGTTTACCCACAACCACTCCAGTAGTGCTCAATGTACCTGTACTTCTTAAAACGTTAATGTTTTACTGTTTAATAACTTATAGACTATATTTTATTATTTTTCCCTTGCACTCAGTGACCAAAGCTATACACACACATATAGACACATACAAACATACACACAAGTATATGTATGTGTATATATATGTATGTATGTGTATATATATATATATATATATACACACACACACCCCTATCTACATTATATATATATATCTATACTAATAAAAGGCAAAGCCCTCACTCACTCACTCACTGACTCACTCACTGACTCACTGACTCATCACTAATTCTCCAACTTCCCGTGTAGGGAGAAGGCTGAAATTTGGCAGGCTTATTCCTTACAGCTTACTTACAAAAGTTGGGCAGGTTTCATTTCGAAATTCTACGCATAAGGGTCATAACTGGAAGCTATTTTTCCCATATAATGTAATGGAGTCTTGAGTTGGAGATGGCCGTGGGGGGGCGGAGTTTCGTGTGACATCATCACGCCTCCTACGTAAGTACGTAGAGAACAAGGAAGAACTCCAAACAGCAATGAGCACAAAACGCCATTTCACAATTGAGAAGGCAGAAAAACATTATGAAGCAAATGAAGCATACAAGCATATTCATAAGTACAGCTACTGCGGAAACAAAGCACGGCGTGAACCGTAAGTTTATATTAAATTAAGTTCATAGACAGGCTGAAGGACTGCGCTTATGCAGAGGAAGATGAGATGGTCAGGGTGGTGTTTGGCACAAACTCATTGAAACTGCAAGAGAAACTTTTAAGTGCCGGGTCTTAGCTGACATTACGAGATGGCACCAGTACAGCTGGGAACCTTCATGCAAGAACACCAAGCGGCTCACGTGGAACTGGACGCAATGCGCAGACAAAAAGCAACAGTTCCAAAGTGTGCTGAACAAAAACCGAATTACACAATTGAGAAGGCAGCAAAAAAATATGAAGCGTCTTATACATACAATCATATTCATAAGTGCAGCTACTGCGGAAACAAAGCACACGGTGGAAAAAGTGAATGTCCTGCTAAAGGAAGACAGCGTAAAAAAAAAAAAAAACGTGCATGCAGTTTGTCACGTCTCAGATAAAGAGGAAGACGAGCTGTTTATTGATGCAGTAAGGAACTAATCGATGAATGAAACCTCTTATCTTTACAACGATTGACAAACACGGAATGTAACTTGAACACATCCTACAAATACGAGCCTAATTGAAAGAAATAATGATAATCAAATCCTTGATGACAGCAACATTCAATAACACTCACAAAACAATTACTGTATATTGACAATCATGTTACGTTATTTTTAAAATGTTCCCTTTTCTTTTTCATAACTTCTACTTCTCCACTGCGGTACATATACCCCAATCTACAATACATACTTTAGCATAGACAAGCCACACGCTGTGGCGCAATTGTAGAGTCTTCGCCTCTAACGCCGACATTCGAGGTTCGATTCGAGAGAGGTGTACTGACTATGTACGCGCTACCCGATTCATTTTACCTTCGATCTCCTTGGTTTGGGACGTATGAAAAATATTAGGTTAACGCAGAATCATGTTACGTTATTTTTAAAATTTTCCCTTTCTTAGCACAAGCACAACTGAGAAGCTTCGATGCATGTACTCCATAACGCGTTAAAAAATAACGCATTTTTAACGCAGTGGGAAACCGATGTGTTATACTATTTGAAATTGGAAAAAATCAAATACTCAGTTAGAGGATCTGTGCAGACTTTTTTCAAAACATGGCAGGATCTAATCAGTAATATTTTGAAATGAGTTTATAAAGCACAGAGAATTTGTTGATTTAGGTATTTTTTACAAGCCTTAAATTTTACACCATTTGGCTTGCTCTCTCTCTCAAGGGTGGGGATCGATCTGTTCTTAGCATAATTCTTTTTTTGTAAAACTTGATTACTATGTATTGATTATAATAAAATTAATAAATAAAATAAATAAATAAATAAATAACGCATTTATTCACACTTTCAATTCCAAGCAAACGGGAACTTTTGTCAATGCATGATTTCCTGGTACATCCATTACACTGATGCACACATCACAGCTACAAAAATGTTAGAGTCGGAATAAAGCGCGTTCCTACGACTGATCATTTCGACTACCCGAGCGAAGCCTTGATAAAAGCATGGTTTTGTTTACACTGAAAAGCAAGCAAAATTAGATGCATTACAGAAAGCGGACTTTGTGGCTCTTACTGGGGATCATTGGACTTCCGTGACCGTTAGTAATTCTAAATACATCTAATTACAAAATGTTCAATGATCACACTGTTTTAGCCTAATGTACAAAATAATTTTGGCTAATGTTACTCAGAGTTTAAAGAGTAAGCTGGTCAAATTACCTTTTATGTTTCTGACTTATTTTTTTAAGAAGAAAACTGCACTTTATGTTGAAATTTTGGTTATATTATTTAAAGACAATACTATTCTGAAAATGTACTTAAAGTACTTAAACTACCACTTTATTTTTAAGTCTGCCCAATTTTAACCAGGGATGATATTTTTGTTTCTGTTTTGAATTCAAATGCAGTTTAAAAGCTTTTTTTCAGAAATTAAAACAGCTTCAGTTTACAATATTCATGTCCATGTCTATTATTTGATTCTGTCGCCCACTAAAACCGTTTTAAATTTAAAAAAAAAAACATTTGCGATTTGGGGCAAATTTACGTGTGCGATTACATGATTAATCAAGATTAATTCTTACACAGCCTCTAATTAATTGGATTAATTTTTTTAATCGAGTCCCACCCTAATATATATATGTAGATTTGTATATATATGTGTATATACAGTATATATGTAGATATGTATATGTTGTATATACAGTATGTATATATGTGTGTGTGTATATATACAATATCTGTATATATGTATATGTATATATATGTATGTGTGTATATGTATATATATATATATATATATATGCCAGCAACACTCATGACAATGACAAAACAATTACATTGTCAATCATGTTACGTTATTATTAAAATGTTTCCTTTTCTTTTTACTTCTCGCTGCCAATCGCAGGTATTTTGCTATATATATATATATATATATATATATATATATATATATATATATATATATATAAAATAAATAGATAGATATGACAACAACACTCATATCAATGACAAAACAATTACATTAACAATCATCTTACGTTATTTTTAAAATGTTTGCTTTTCTTTTTCATAACTTCTTTAACACACTACTTCTCCGCTGCGAATCGCGGGTATTCTGCTATATATATATATATATATATACACACACACACACACACACACACACACATACATACATACATTCATACATATATATAATTTGTGTGTGTGTATGTATGTGTGTGTATATATGATGTAGATAGGTATGTATATATATATGTGTATTTAGATATGTAGATATGAAGATATGTATGTGTATATATATATATATGTATGTATGTATGTGTGTGTGCGTGTGTGTGTGTGTATATATATGACAGCAGCAATCCAAGCCGTGAGAAAACAGTAAAAAGGAGGCATGTCAGACGTCGTGGTACATTTTCTGATGCAGCTAGACGAAAATAACTTTGTGACGCTGCCACCAAATACAGAAAACAATTACTTTGACAATCATGTTACATTATATTTAAAATGTTTCCTTTTCTTTTTCATAACTTCTTTAACACATGACATCGCTGCGAAGCGCGGGTATTTTGCTATATATATATATATCACAGTGACAAAACAATTACATTAACAATCATGTTACGTTATTTTAAAAATTTTTCCTTTTCTTTTTCGTACCTTCTTTAACACACTACTTCTCCGCTGCGAAGCGCGGGTATTCTGCTAGTATATATATATAGTGGAATATGGCCAGCCAGTCATCCTGGCCAATACCCCCAGGCCACCAGGTGGAACCCTCCCTGCAGCATGAAGGTGCCCCGAATGCCAGCAGGGAATTATGGACCATGGAGTTTTTATCCACAACCCTGCTGGATACCACAGGGGCCACTAGAAGGCGCTGCAGGGAGGAACAATGACGGTTTTCCCTACAACCCGGAAGTGCGTCCGAGTCACATAGACAAAGGGAATGACGTGCTTCCGGGTTGAAGAAGAGGAGTTTTTATCTGACCCGGAAGTGCTAGGAAGTCACATGGTCTGCGGGTTCAGAAGCACTTCCACGTCACCTACTATATAAAGGGTTGTGGGAGATCCCAGAGTTGAGCTGAACTGGGTGGAAGGGTGGCAACGCGTCTGGGAGTGGAGGATTGTTTATTGTATGGTGTGTATGAGTATTGTGGAGAGGAGGGTAGTTTGTGCACATTGTTTTGTTAATAAAACAAATAACTGGACATTTACCTGGTGTCTAGTCTGAGGGTTCAAGAGGACGACAGCGTCCCCTGTCACAGTGGCGTAGCCAGCAGGATTCTTTGGCCGTCGATTTGGCAGAGGACCTGTTCAAAATTTTCTGTGGACAGAGAACCCCAAGAAGGCGGCGTCTGGACACACAGCACAATCGCCAGAACCCACGAGTTTCCAAGTCAGTCATGGGAAAGAAGAAGCTGAAGCAAAGCGGTAGAGCCAGCGAAGGAGCCACTCTTATTATGGTCGACACTCAGGAGGAGTTACAGAGCAGCTGCAATGATCGGGAGAGGCCTTTGGAGGAAGATAACTACAACGAGGTATGTGCCGGTGAACTAATTGATCATATCTTTAAAATAACTCATTTTGTACCATGCACATACCTCAGAGAAGGTCATCCGGAGGCTCTGTGGGAGGCAGGAGAAGCTCCCAAAGACTTTGGTACGCTCTTGGTCGAGCTGGTACGAGGAGCAAAGGATTTCCGCATGTCGGGTACCGGTGAGGGACACGTAATCCAACCCGGTGCATTGTGGGAAGGAGAAGATCCGCATCCCGTTGCTTCCAACTTTGCACGCAAGGAGACGGAATCGGACATTCTAAAAGGGAAGGGGGAGGCAAGCGAAGCACCGCTCACCCCACGAAAAGGTAAGGAGGGCCGGGAAATGGCTGATCGATCCGCTGACAAATTAATACAGGCAGATCGCAGTCAGCCAAAGATGGCGGCCCGGTCCTCCAATGCAAACTCCAAATCCCAGAAGCCTCTGCGATGTCCATCAGACCACGTGCCAGGAGCGGGCATGCTCATTGGTGCACAGCTGGAGGGTAAGGCTAGTGACGGCCTGGGCCTACCACCGGCTGAATTAAATAACTTTTTAGACGTGTGGGATCTCAAAAAGTTAATCGAGTCCATACGAGGTATTTTTCAGATGCTGATGGCTATAAAGAAGATTGTCGGAGACCTGGGAGAGATGGCTGAAGCGCCAGTCAGGAAAGTGGATGAATACCTGTGGTGTTTGGAACGAGAACCTACCGTGTTATATAATTTGGCGGTACAGGGGAGTAATACCGGTACCGTACAGCATAGAGGGACGCAGTGTGATCCGGGCCCGCGGTTGATAAGTAGCGGGTGCCAAGTCACTGCGAGCCCTACAAAAGAGTGCGGAACGTTGACAGTGCGGTCGGGGGAAGGGCTGATCGAGCTGGAGCAGCTGGATGGTGCTGCCTCTCGGAGCGATTCGGTCCTGAAGACCCCGACCACTATTATATCTAAGTCGAAAGGGGTGCAGACAGGAAAGGGGCTCTCTTTCTCCCATAGAGAGACCCAAACTGTGGACAAGCCCCAGAGTAAGCAGGAGATCCCAAAAGTAAAGCGGGGGTCTCCTGACAAAAGTGAAAAGGGGTGTGAAAAGTACAGAGGCAGCTGTGGAACCCTCTTCAGCGAGAAAAGGGGCGGAGTCTGATTTCTCCAAGTGTTTCCAGCGTCACAGAGGGAGAATTCCGGGAGGACAGAGGCGGTGTTATGGATGCCGACAGCCACGCCAAATTTTGCACAACTGTCACTGGAGAACGCGGGATAAAGTGGATTACAGTTATGAAATTCCCCCTAGGTTCTCCAGGGAATACTTCAGAAGGCACAGCCAAGGTCCGACCAGAAGTCCTTCCTGGAGGAAGACGACCCTCGCGGGGCTGGACGCTGCAAACCATGGTTTTTTCGCTGGGGGGGAGTACTGTGGAATATGGCTGGCCAGTCATCCCAACCAATACCTCCAGGCCGCCAGGTGGAGCCCTCCTTGTAGCATGGAGGTGCCCCGAATGCCAGCAAGGAATAATGGACAATGGAGTTTTTATCCACAACCCTGCTGGATACCACGATGGCTGCTAGAAAGTGCTGCACGGAGGAACAACGATGGTTTTCCCTACAACCTGGAAGTACATCTGAGTCACATGGACAAAGGGAATGACGTGCTTCCGGGTTGAAGAAGAGTTTTTATCTGAACAGGAAGTGCTAGGAAGTCACATGGACTGCAGGTTCAGAAGCACTTCCAGGACACGGACTATATAAAGGACTGTGGGAGATCCCAGAGTTGTGCCAAGCTGGGTGGCAACACCTCTGGGAGTGGAGGATTGTTTATTGATTAGTTATTGTATGGTGTTTATGAGTATTGTGGAGAGGAGGGTGCTTTGTGCACATTATTTTGTTAATAAAACAAATAATTGGACTTTTACCTGGTGTCTGGCGTCTATTCTGAGGGTGCAAGGGGACGACAGAGCGCCCTGTCACAATATATATATATATATACAGTATATATATATATATATATATATATATACATACATATATCCATCTTTTATTATCCTTATGTTATTAATAGATTTTATTATTTAATTTCAACAAGCATGTTTGAATTATTTGCAAAATTAAGCCTATAGCCATGTTGAACTAAGCTTTGTGGCCAAAACCTATGAATACATCCCATCTGAAAAATCTAGGTATGATCAACTTATTTACACTTACCCTTTTTTTAAATAATTTGTGGTAAATTGAGGTCCGCGGCTCATTGCCCTCTAAAATAAATAATCACCACACTTGCGGCTTAATGATGGGGTGTGGTAGCATGGCAGGTGCAGTTCCCAAGCATGGTGCAGGCTTGGGTATTTCCACACTGAAGTGCGCAGGTGCGGGATCACCCTTGTCCATAATTGATGCTGGGAGCTGCTAATTGCTACACCTCTGCCACATCCCCATTATAAAAAGGAGAAGCACGACTGCAGAAGTAGAGAAATAAAGAAATCATCCGATACAGAAAACTAAGAAAGAAATGGACGGAGGTGAAAGGAAAAAAAGCGAAGATGGAAAGGAACCAGAAAAGGAACAGAGGTTAAAGGTGGCTGAAGAGCATTCTTGTGCAGAATAATCTGGCCACCTAGAGAGGAAAGGCAGCACGAACTGGGGCAATGGGAAGGAGCATAGGTTGTGGCACTCTAGGGGCTGGTTCGCCCCACTGAACAATGGCATGGAGTGGGGCGAGCATGGCAGATGACCTCCCCACGGATCCGAGTTACAACTGCGGGTGTGTGAAGGATCATGGGAGGAGTGCTGACCTCAGACAGTCTGGCTGTGCTGTGAGGAAGTTTTTTTTTCGTAGGCTTCAGGGTTTCTAGTGTTAACGTGTGTGTAAGGATTAGATCCATATGATTTTGCAGTTAAAAAAAGATTTTGTGCAGGTTGCTCAATACTTTGTTGACTTGCCTGCAAAATACAGTAAATTTGTTATCTACTAATCAATCAACCTGCTAAGTTCAATGTACACCAAAGTGTACATCCCCGAAAAGCAGATGTCTCTGATGCATTTGTGTTAATCCTAAATCTGTCTTTCATGCTTGAGACCCAGTTTTTCTTAAGTAGGCCACTTTAAGTAAACAAAAATGGTAATTTTTTTTGCTGAGCACTTTCAGCAAATGAAGATGTTCATTCATGTCAAAAAGTCTTAATTATGCAATGATTTACCTTCTTTTAACAGATTTTAAATTACTTAGCAGAATACAGGATCAGTCTTGAGTACCTGTAGGGACAGAATTAAAAACAGTGAAGCTCAGAGCTCTAATCTGTGTATAAAATATGTACACCCTGAAGCTGTACTGGCACTCTTGTCACTCCATAACATAACATAACAGACATAATTTCATTTGATGTCTGGTTTGTGCTGTAAAGTTTAAACCAAATTATATTTATATTTGGTGTATCTGTGTGTATTTTTTAATTAATATGTTACCCAGCAGAAAACTGACAAATATCAAGCTGCTTATTAAGAAATTTGTAACTTACAGCCCTGTGTAAATGCAGTGGAGAAATTAGCAGCATGAATTTGTCACAGCTGTTTTTTTAAAGTCTGCTCACCTGCCATTGTGTGATTTTGTTGGTTCACTTTTGTCCTGCATGCTTATACTGTGTTACCCCACCCAGCTGTTGTTGTGATGGACTTTCATAAACAAAAATGAACTATTTAATATGCCTGGTAAGACCCTAAACTTTGGATGGTTTATTTGTCTGCAGATAAACAAATTGCGAAAATATCTGTAGTTGTCATTATAGCAATTGACATGTAGATCCACCAGAGAATTATGATGAGCATGTCAACATTAAACACTCTGGGAGTTTCAGACTTCTTTTTTTTTTTGATTTTATTGATTTTATTGCCAGGTTTTGAAAAGGTTTTGTACAGATTTTCTAAGTACAAATGAGATTTTTTCCAGTTTCAAATAGTATATAACATCAGTTACCCACTGACTTAGAATAGGAGAGTTAGGATTCGTTTAGTTGAGCAAGATAAGTTTACGTGCCAATAGTGTAGTAAAGACAATTATAGTTTGTTTGCCTTCTCCTCTTTAAGCCCATCTGGAAGTACCACAAACAGAGCTGTTAGTGGATTAGGAAGGATTGTGAAACCAAGGCTATCTGAAAGGCACCTAAATATTTTGGTCCAGAATGATGTTAATTTGGTTAACTCCCAAAAAATGTGGCCCAGTGAAGCCGGAATTTGCTTGCAGCATTTGCAGGTTGGATATTGCCCTGGAAACATTTTGGACAATTTTAAACAAGGTAGATGTGCTCGATATATAATTTTGAGTTGAATAATTCTATGCTTTGCGCATATGGAGCTCGAGTGAATTCTGTGCATTGCTACTTTCCACTACTTTTCTAAGATGTTGAGTGAGAGATCTTTTCCCACTGTACTCTTGGATCTTTGAAAGGGAGGGACTATAAAATGGTTTTATATATTACGAAGGAATATTGGGGAGGGTCTGTTTAACAAAGTTTCTAATTTGAAGGTAGTGAAAGAAATGTGTTGCTGGAAAGTTAAATTTGGAGTGTAATTGTTTGTAGGATGCAAAGACGTTCTCTATGTACAGATCTCCAAGTGATTTAATCCCAAATGTTTTCCAGACATTAAAAACTGCATACATTTGAGAGGGTGAAAAAAGTTGGTTCTCGTGCAGTGGTGCCACAGATAAAAGCTTCTGTATCTTAAAATACCTCCTACATTGGTTCAATATTCTGAATGAGTGAAGCTCAATTAGGTTGTTAGTATTTTGGCGATAACTTGTATTTATTGGGGTGTAAAGCAAGGAATATAAAGAGGTACTGCAGGATTTTATTTCTATTGTGCACCAAGCCTGTATATGCTCACCAATTTGTATCCATGTGCATATTGTTATAGCTTGTATATTTGCTGCCAGGTAATAAAATTGAAAGTTAGGTAGAGCCATGCCAACTTCTGCCTTAGGTCTTTGGATATGTGGATGTTTGAATTCCAAATAAATGAGGTTATGGTTGGATCTAATTTCTTAAAAAAAGATCTGTTGATTTATATTTGAATGTTTTGAAATAAAATGAGAAGCTTAGGAAGGATATTCATCTTAACAATTTTAATTCTTCCAGCTAAAGTGAGATGAAGGGTTGACCATCTATGCAAGTCTTACTTAATTTTTTACATAAAGACAGCAGAATTTTGTTGATAAAGAGCTTTATGTTTACATTGTCAACCAAGACAGTCCTACAACATCCAGAGCCTTAAGGAGCTCCGGGTGTATTTCATCCACCCCCGGGGCCCTGCCACCAAGGAGTTTTTTGACCACCTCGGTGACTTCAGTCCCAGAGATGGGAGAGCCCACCTCAGAGTCCCCAGGCTCTGCTTCCTCATTGGAAGGCATGTTAGTGGGATTGAGGAGGTCTTGAAGTACTCCTCCCACCGACCCCAGCGTCAGTGAGGTCAGCAGCGCACCATCCATTCCATATACGGTGTTGACACTGCACTGCTTCCCCCTCCTGAGACGCCGGACGGTGGACCAGAATCTCTTCGAAGCCGTCCGAAAGTTGTTCTCCATAGCCTCTCCAAACTCCTCCCATGCCCGAGTTTTTGCCTCAGCAACAACCGAAGCCCCGTTCCGCTTGGCCTGCCGGTACCTATCAGCTGCTTCCAGAGACCCACAGGACAAAAAAGTCCTATAGGACTCCTTCTTCAGGTTGACGACATCCCTCACCGCCGGTGTCCACCAACAGGTTCGGGGATTGCCGCCAAGACAGGCACCGACCACCTTGCGGCCACAGCTTCATTCAGCCGCCTCAACAATAGAGGCACGGAACATGGCCCATTCGGACTCAATGTCCCCCACCTCCCTCGGGACGTGGTTGAAGTTCTGCCGGAGGTGGGAGTTGAAGCTACTTCTGACAGGGGACTCTGCCAGCCATTCCCAGCAGACCCTCACAATACGTTTGGGCCTACCAGGTCTGACCGGCATCTTCCCCCACCATCGGAGCCAACTCACCACCAGGTGGTGATCAGTTGACAGCTACGCCCCTCTCTTCACCCGAGTGTCCAAGACATATGGCCGCAAGTCCGACGACACGACCACAAAGTCGATCATCGACCTGAGGCCTAGGGTGTCCTGGTGCCAAGTGCACATATGAACACCCTTATGCACATGGTGTTCGTTATGGACAATCTGTGACGAGCACAAAAGTCCAATAACAAAACACCGTTGGGGTTCAGATCGGGGGGCCATTCTTCTCAATCATGCCCTTCCAGGTCTCGCTGTCATTGCCCACGTGAGCATTGAAGTCTCCCAGCAAAACGAGGGAATCCCCAGAAGGTATGCCCTCTAGCACCCCCTCCAGAGACTCCAAAAAGGGTGGATACTCCAAACTGCTGTTCGGTGCATACGCACAAACAACAGTCAGGACCCTTCCCCCCACCCGAAGGCGGAGAGAGGCCACCCTCTCGTCCACTGGGGTAACTCCCAATGCACAGGCTCCGAGTCGGGGGGCAATAAGTATGCCCACACCTGCTCGGCGCCTCTCACCGGGGGCAACTCCAGAGTGGTAGAGAGTCCAGCCCCTCTCAAGTAGATTGGTTCCAGAGTCCAAGCTGTGCGTCAAGGTGAGTCCGACTATATCTAGCCGGAACCTCTCGACCTCGCGCACTAGCTCAGGCTCCTACCCCTTCAGAGAGGTGACATTCCCGTCCCAAGAGCCAGTTTCTGTAGCCGAGGATCAGACCGCCAAGGTCCCCACCTTCGGCCACCACCCAACTCACACTGCACCCAACCTCCTTTGCCCCTCCCATAGGTTGTGAGCCCATGCGGAGACACGTCTCTGCAACATCGCATGGACATCGGGAACAGTGCCTCTGGATTGGCAGACCGGGGTGGTGGTCCCCCTCTTTAAAAAGGGGGACCGGAGGGTGTGTTTCAACTATAGAGGGATCACACTCCTCAGCCTCCCTGGAAAAGTCTATTCGGGGGTTCTGGAGAGGAGGGTCCATCGGATAGTCAAACCTCGGATTCAGGAGGAACAGTGTGGTTTTCATCCTGGTCACGGAACAGTGGACCAGCTCTTCACCCTTAGCAGAGTCCTGGAGGGTGCATGGGAGTTTGCCCAACCAGTCTACATGTGTTTTGTGGACTTGGAAAAGGCGTTCGACCGTGTCCCTCGGGGAATCCTGTGGGGGGTGCTCCAGGAGTATGGGGTATCGGACCCCCTGATAAGAGCTGTTCGGTCTCTGTACAACCGGTGTCAGAGCCGGCAGTAAGTCGAGCCCGTTTCCAGTGAGAGTTGGACTCCGCCAGGGCTGCCCTTTGTCACCGATTCTGTTCATAACTTTTATGGATAGAATTTCTAGGCGCAGCCAGGGTGTTGAAGGGTCGGTTTGGTGGACTCAGGATTGGGTCACTGCTTTTTGCAGATGATGTTGTCCTGTTTGCTTCATCAGGGCGTGATCTTCAGCTCTCTCTGGATCGGTTCGCAGCTGAGTGTGAAGCGGCTGGGATGAGAATCAGCACCTCCAAATCTGAGAGCATGGTCCTCAGCCGGAAAAGGGTGGCGTGCCCTCTCAGGGTTGGGGGAGAGATCCTGCCCCAAGTGGAGGAGTTCAAGTATCTCGGGGTCTTGTTCACGAGTGAGGGAAGAATGGAGCGTGAGATCGACAGGCGGATCGGTGCGGCATCCGCAGTGATGCGGGCTCTGCATCGGTCTGTCGTGGTGAAAAAGGACCTGAGCCGTAAGGCAAAGCTCTCTATTTACTAGTCGATCTATGCTCCTACCCTCACCTATGGTCATGAGCTATGGGTAGTGACCGAAAGAACAAGTTCGTGAATACAAGCGACTGAAATGAGTTTCCTTCGAAAGGGTGTCTGGGCTTTCCCTTAAAGATAGGGTGAGAAGCTCAGTCATCCGGGAGGGGCTCAGAGTAGAGCCGCTGCTCCTCTGCATCGAGAGGAGTCAGATGTGGTGGCTCGGGCATCTGATCAGGATGCCTCCTGGACGCCTCCCTGGTGAGGTGTTCCCGGCACGTCCAACCGGGAGGAGGCCCCGGGAAAGACCCAGGACACGCTGGAGGGGCTATGTCTCCCGGCTGGCCTGGGAGCATGGGATTCTCCCGGAAGAGCTGGAAGAAGTGGCCGGGGAGAGGGAAGTCTGGGCCTCTCTGCTTAAGCTGCTGCCCCCGCGACCCGACCTCGGATAAGCGGAAGAGGATGGATGGATGTTTACATTGTGAACTTCTTGCTTGTGGATTTGTTGAGCTAAGATTGTATTAGCTTTCTCTCCATGTTCATAATAATAATGTCTTTATTTAAATATGAGTTGTTCATTTTCTTTAGTTGTTAAGAAGTTCAGTTCTGAATGCAGAGCCTGCCTTTTCCTGATCTGGCCCTGACTATGCTCATCTGTGTATAGGAGAGTGATGGCTAAATAACCTAAATAAGCTGGTTTTGCTAAAGTACTGAAACTCAGCTTCGTGTTTTGGGGTGCAAGACAGTGACTCACATGTCACAAACTTATAAAAAGAATACAGGGCATTCATACATGTGTGCAAACTGTGCTCTGTGCAAATATATCTTATAAAACTCACATGCAATACAGAAGACATATGGCCAGATTAAGCACATAAGCTGACACAGTGAACTGCTATGTAAGCAACATGACAAAAAATAGACTAGAACAAATGGAAACCATGCGCAGTCAGACTGTGAGATGCTGTAACCATGTACTATTTTGATCTGTTAAGCCAGCAGAAAGTTATGTCCTTGTTTGTAGAGCATTGTTGCCTTGTTTGGAATTGTATTATTGTCTGAGGGGGCCCTGGACATGGAGAAATAGTGTAAAGCCTTGGAACATTGGCAGGCACACCTTTGAAGCCAACAAACAGATGGAAGATGTCATCACCTGTTCCTGAGAATTTCTTCCATATCTGCATTGACGACACAGGCAGACTCCATTCCTCAGGCCACCACTCCAGGACTGGGTCTTGCCACTGACTTCATTTTCGTCTTTGTACTACTATCTGTAGTGTAAGCTGACATTAAGACTAGAATTACAAGAGCCTACGAAAAAACTCGTAAATCCATCCCATCTTAAATCGCTTCTTAAAATCGTTCACAGCTCTTCACCAGCGTCTTTTGTCATCTAAATGTGCTGATAAAAATCAGGCTGCAAGCAACCGGCTATTCCATCCCCCCACCGACTTAAAATGTGCACAAACTTCTCCCAGCTCATGCCTTGATTGATTTTCTGGGAGTTAAGTGGAGTTTTAGAGTGGAAATAATAGATCGTTGTTTGGAACAGACGCATTTCATGTCTGTTCCGCTTTTACAGTAATCTGTGTAAACACATTGTTAAAACAGAAACATTTTTTATATTCTACTAGTTGATGACAAAATTTAGGCATAAACTATATAATGTATAAAGCCTGAAGTCCAAGTATCAAAGAAATACTTTCACAACAGCTACAAATCTAACACAATTGTGCTTTTATTCAAAAATATAACTGCAGAAACAAAAAGCCACCTTAACATGCGACATTGACACCCATTTATTATGACTGCCTCTGTGGTGCAATAGAATCAGCTGCTGACTGGGAATCAAAAGGTCACGCGGGGGATGGAATAGCCGGCTGCTTGCAGCCTAATTTTATCAGCACATTTAGATGACAAAAGACGCTGGTGGAGAGCTGTGAATGATTTTAAGAAGCGATTTAAGGTGGGACGGATTTACAAGTTTTTTCGTAGGCTCTGGTAATTCTATAATTAAACAAAGCTAAGTTATTTCTCCTACGTGATGTTCTACCGCAGTATCACTAGGGAGGGGTATTGTCTTTTATGTTGTATCTATATAGATTTGGGTTAAGTAACATGCTGCAATCACAAAAGAACCTGTTCCGAGGGATTAAGCGCCCCCTAGTGGACACAACGTGAGTTTAGAATTAATATCTCCCACTACTTAATAACCCTTACTTCAAAGTTATCTTTAACACATTCCATATAAATTATTATTTTTTATTTCTCGTTACTCAGCACTGGTACTGCCTATTACTAAGAAGCTGTCTTTACATTTTGGTCATATACTTTCTACTGATACAAAATGTGGAGGAAATTCTTTAGTTAGCTATCAAATTTTTCAGCAGCATGACAGGCACATTTTTTTTTGGATATCTCTTTGAGACCATCATCATTCTATGCTTCTTTTGTACATTTTTAGGAAAGCATGCTGTGTGGGATATCCTGTTGAGTGGATCTATGCATTTACGAGAGGTAGTGATTGTCTTTGACATCCTTTGCACTCAGAGTGTATTTTCTTTTGGTGCTGATAATCAGGTTTTTCTGATAATTGTAATTTCATGGATTAATTTAACTCTTTTCTTCACTCAAACTCATCTTACTACTATGAGAGTTTCTGTGAGCTCAGTCCTTCAGCAGTAGTTAGTCTGGTGTTGTAGGCTGGTTTTGCTTCATGTCACTGCCTCCTCTATTTCCATTCCCACAAACAGAAAATGATAAAAAAAAAAACCCTAATATAAATGCTGCGGCAAAAGAAGGACAAGACAACAAAATAAAGAAGCTATGCTTCACAAAAGGCAGGTGACCAATATTAAAATAAATATCACCATAAAACATCAAAAACTCAAATGAGATGTCTTCGGACACTTAATAGATGAAATCTCTCTATTATAAAAAAAAAAAAACTTGGATCAAAACTTTTTGCCGATGAGATGTGATCTTTTGAAGACAGACAGATTTGCAGAGAGACAGAGAGACACTTCAGAGAAACAATTTCATGTCCTGCAACATGGTTAAGTCACGTCATACTGATATTCTTTGGAAGCAAATCCCATGAGATGATAACCTTGGCAAGTCACGCCCTACTTTCAACCATTTTCAAACAAGATCACGGTCATCTAACTTCTCAGCTGTTGGACAGATCTTTAAATATGACTAAGCGAAGAAAAAAGAGCAGCGTGTCGAAAAGTGACCCAAAATCGTGGAGAGAAAAGAATGCTCAAAAAAATGCAAAAAAGAACAATAAAAATCCATCCATTTTCTAACCCTCTGAGTCCGAATACAGGGTCACGGGCGTCCGCTGGAGCCAATCCCAGCCAACACAGGGCACAAGGCAGGAACTAATCCTGGGCAGGGTGCCAACCCACCGCAGGACACACACAAACACACCCACACACCAAGCACACACTAGGGCCAATTTAGAATCGCCAATCCACCATGTCTTTGGATTGTGGGAGGAAACCCACGCAGACACGGGGAGAACATGCAAACTCCACGCAGGGAGGACCCAGGAAGCGAACCCGGGTCTCCTAACTGCGAGGCAGCAGCGCTACCACTGCGCCACCGTGCCGCCCTAGAACAATAAAAATCTATGTGCAAATTCTGAAAATAAGGAAAGAAAACAATGACTCTGTGAAGAAGAAAGGTTGGTGCGATACACATGCTGAGCAAGTTCAAGCTAATGAAAGTAGTAAAATTTGAAAGTATCAGAAAAACTCAGTAACGATCGCATTGGCACTAACATTCGGAAATTATTACTTGGTGAAATAGCAGAACAGCAAAAATAGATTAAATATATGGAAATAGATGATATGTCAGAAGTATGTAGATATAGTAAGGTTATAATGTTAAAGTCGGAGACGTAGACGGATCGTCTAATTTGTATTGCCATCAGGGAAACGTAGTGTTGCTTCCCAGTGAAGAGGCATATCCGCGAGAATTAAAAGATTTGTTGTTTGGTGAAAGTGAAATCCACAAACACTACAGGCAAAATATATGCGTCTAAAATAATCTTTTCACATTCGCATCAATGGATCATAAGCTATGAGAATCTGTGGCACTGCAACAATTAAAGCTTAGTTAAGCAAGTTTAATTTCAAAGAAACCACAATTTGGTCAGGTGTATATTTATGATCACGGAGAAGCAATGCAAAATAGAATCGAAAGAGTTAAATGATCGAACGTAATTGAAATTATGCAGCCAATAATGGATACAAATCCATACGTTCAAAAGTATTGCACTTTACACGAAATTTATCTGCAAAACATGAACAAAGAAATTTTCTTGGATTTCTAAAAGAATTTGAAAGAGCACAGTCTATTTATTTTAAACCAACATGTGATGAATTGTCAGCGATAATAATTTCGAAAGACTGATTGTCATATTAATGTTGAATATTGTGCATCAGTTATGAGTATTAAATACATCAACAAGTACATTCATAAAGGGCATGATAGAGTACACATAACTTTATTGAAAGAATAGTCTCAGAACGAAGTTCAAGCATATTAAGATACACGGTACATTAGTGCAATGGAAAGTGGGTGGCATTTAATGGAATTGCCAATGCACGGTCAAAGTCATTCTGTTGAATTATTACAGACTAGCAAAATACCCGCGCTTCGCAGCGGAGAAGAAGTGTGTTAAAGAAGTTATGAAAAAGAAAAGGAAACATTTTAAAAATAATGTAACACGTTTGTCAGTGTAATTGTTTTGTCACTGCTATGAGTATTGCTGTCATATATATATATATATATATAGTGAAGGATGGCCGGCCATTTATCCCGGCCAATACCCCCAAAGCCACCAGGTGGAGCCCTCCTTGCAGCGTGGAGGTCCCCAGAAGACCAGCAGGGCATCATGGACATTGGAGTTTTTATGCAAAGCCCTGCTGGATGCCGTGGGGCCACAGGAGGAGCTGCAGGGAGGACCGAGGGCTTCTTAGGTGCCCTGTGACCCGGAGTTTCGTCACAGGAAGAGCGACGGACTTCCGGGTTGAAGAAAAGGACTATTTACCCTGACCCGGAAGGAATAAGGACTTGTGGACTGTTGGGCAGAAACATATATATATATCTATATATATATATATATATATATATATATATATATATACACACACAGACACATATATAAACATATATATACAGATCTACATATGTATACATATCCACATACATACACACATATATATATATACATAGCCACATATATATACACATACATATATATATATATATATATATATATATATATATATATATATATATATATACATACACATATATCTACATATATATACTGTATATAGCAAAATCTCCGCACTTCGCAGCGACGTTTGTATACCACATTGTCAGTTCAGCACTCCGGATGTAATATGACCAAGCTGTGCACTGAGCTTACTTTTGAGAATGCAACGTATAGTTGTCCAGGAGAAAAGCAATGTTGCCTCAAATCAATGGCAACCTTTTGAAGTGTCTGTCCCTGAGACTTATTAATTGTCATCGCGAAGCAGAGCCTTACTGGAAAATGGAGGTATTTGAATTGAAATGGGAGATCAGAGGGTATAACGGTGATATGAGGAAAACATTCAGAGTGTGGCGCTGTGCTGTTTTTTTGTGTAGCTGCCTTCACACTGCATCTCCACTGCTTTATAAACAAACGCCATATGAGGCAATCGTTTCTCCTTGCTTTGCGGTTCTGTACTGTTTTATTGTTCGTTTAATACGATTGCTATAGTTATAGTGTAGCTATTTGAGACTAACTGTACTATTTAGGTACCCATCTCCTTTATTTAATCTGCAGCTTGCACGCTATTTTTTGTTCATTTATTCCGATTATAGTTATTTATTGATTCCGCTCTCTAGCTGACTGCCTGCTCATATAAGGCGCTCCGCTCGTTTCTTGTGAAGCAGCCTTTACACAGCTTCTCCACCATTTTATAAATGAACGACATATAAGGCCATCCTTTTACTTTGCCTCGCCAAGAAAGCTGCCTTTTTATTTGATCCATGGGTTCTCCGCTGTCCCTCTTTAGCTGACTGCCTGCTCATATAAGGCGCTCAGCTGGTTTTTTGCGAAGCAGCCTTTACACAGCTTCACCGCTGTTTTATAAACGAAAGACATATAAGGCCATTGTTTTCCCTTGCTTCGCCAAGAAAGCTGCCTTTTTATTTAATCCACGGGTTCTCCGCTGTTTTATTGTTCATTTATTACAATTGTTATAGTTCTCTTTATATAGCACGTTGTCAGTTCAGCAGTCCGGTTGTAATATGACGAAGCTGCGCGAGCTCACTCTTGAGAATGCAACGTATAGTTGTCCAGGAGAAAAGCAATCTTGCCTGAAATCAATGGCAAACATTTTGTAGCGTGTTTCCCTGAGACTTAGCAGAGACGAAGCAGAGCCTTACTGGAAATTGGAGGCATCTGAATTGAAATGGGAGATCAGAGGGTATAACGGGCATGCAAGGAATAAATTGAGTGTGGAGAAACTCTAGAGACAGCGTGTGTATTAACTTGTGGATTTTTCTGTGAATATTTGGTGGCAGCGTGACAAAGTTGCCTACGCAAGACTGCGTTAGCCGTGGAGCTCAGCTCGGAGCATATTCTTTTCCTACCTTGTTAATTGTGTAATGCGTTTTTTGAACAGGTTTGATGCATGGAAGTGATCACTCGTACTGCGTTAAGGTAGTTCACGTGAGCTGCTCTCTTGTGTGATGTTGCAATGTCCACGGCTTCATTTAATGTAAGCTAAGACTCGGCACTTAAAAGTTTCTTGCTATAGCAATTTTAACTCCGTTACAAAGTGATCCAAAGTCTCGTTTATACCTCGTGTCTTCTCATTAAACTTGTATCTCGCTAATAAAGTATTCGACAAAGGCATGACAAACGGCAGCAGGATCGTGCCCATAAACTTAATTTAAACTTACGGTTTACACCGTGCTTTGTTTCTGCAGTAGCTGCACTTATGAATAAGCTTGTATGCGTTTTTGTTCAGCGCTCTTCGGGAGCTCTTCCTTCTTTTTTACGTACTGCGTTCACAGTCAGTTGACGTCATTACGTGGGAGGCGTGATGATGTGAGACGCAGCTCCGCCCCCCCACGGCCTTAGAGCTAAAGTCCATTACAGTATATGGAGAAAAATATGTTCGAGTTATGACCATTACGCATATAATTTTGAAATGAAACCTGCCCAACTTTTGTAAGTAAGCTGTAAGGAATGAGCCTGCCAAATTTCAGCCTTCTACCTACACGGGAAGTTGGAGAATTAGTGATGAGTGAGTCAGTCAGTCAGTCAGTAAGGACTTTGCCTTTTATTAGTATAGATTCATTTACCAGGTCAGAATATGATTCACTTTAAAGAGGGCGAAGAAGTAGAAGCTTTAGAGGTAGCAAAAAATAGAAAAACAAAATTATTGGCTTATTTTGAACTTAATAAAACAGATGTGAATGCAAAAAGCATATACGTATGTTTAAATTCCTCAACATTGCACATGGCAGAAGCAAAAAAAGAGTGTGGCATCCAAGAAAAATGAATTGCAAAAGTGTTGCTCGATTAAATATTGTATCACCAAATATTGAATGGTTTCGTTTAAAATTGTTATTACGTGAATCGAAAGGAGCAACGTCGTATAAAGATGTTCTAACTATGGATGGAACCATGTATGGTACCTTTCAAGAAGTGGCACGAGCAGCTGGGTTATGTAAATCGGACGACTATATGTTTCCAGTGATGTCTGATGCTACTTCTGAAAAGATGCCCGACAAATTACTGGGATTTATGTAGCAGAAGAATGTGGAAGTTGGCATACGCATAGATTCATGCATCTGGATTTTTTTGTTTGTTTTAGCTTTGATTTCTGTTATTTTGATTAGGCTTGACAACATATCAGTTTAGACATTCTGGTTACAAACCTTGTAAGGCTTTAGACTAAGTTTCATCTGCTGATTTCTTTGTCATTAAAAATCTGCTTCATTTTTTTCTGTGGCAGAATATGAAGAACCACCACTGGTCTTTAGCTGAGGCAAGTATAAAGGACTTTATAACAGTCCAGACAAGATGATACAAAAACATGAATATTTCTTTCCTAAAAAGTACAGGACTAATTTTAGCAATATTTTAATTGGAATCTGAACAAGATCGAAGATGTTTCTTGATATTAAAATAAAAAATTAGATTAAGGATCAAAAATAACATTAACATTTCTAATAACTGGTTTGATAGGATTATAAATGACCAAAAACTGACTGAAAATGCCCAGAAAAATTATCAGCACAGAAAAGTACTTAATTTTAATCTTTATTCATCTTTAAAAAACTGTGTAGCTAGTTCTTAATGGCTGACAGACAATCAATTGGAATGAATAAACTACTGATCACATTTCAATGACAAGTATAAATGTATTTTATCACTATAAAAATTAAAAGTAATATTAAATAATAAATGACACAGAGAAAAAAAAAGTAAAACAGACTCGACCCTAGAGGCACCCTACAGGTGAGAACAGCACAAGTAGACATTTCAGTAAAAATGGAAAATTTACAGTCAGTAAAATATAAAGAAAATTATTGAGGAGCACTAGATGAAATGCCAACCCATTTACTAAGTCTGTTAATCAAGATTATTGGTGGTATCAAATGGTGTGCTGAGATCTAAACATACCAAAATAGTATTCTATGGAATATCATTATATATCACAAGTGTAGAGTCAGTACTATGCCGCTGGAGAAAACCTGACTGAAACTTTTCAGAAATACTTTTTTCCTCTAATATATCTAGTAACTGATTAAAAATTTCCTACTCCAGATTCCTAGAAATAAAAAGCAATTTAGAAATGGTTCTTAAAGTATTAAACTTACTTGGGTAAAGCCTTTGTTTTTCAGAAATGACTGGACCCTAGCTAATTCGAAGTAAATATGAACACAACCTGAAACAAGAGATTTCCTGCAGTAGATTTTAATTGATGACCCAATGGTTTCAAGAAGCATTTTGAGAAAACTGGGAGGAATGGGATCATAAGAACTGGAGGAAAAATTGCAATATGGATTCTATTATAGCCATCATGGATATAGTGGAGAAGTGACTCAAAATATCTATAGTACAGTAGTTGGGGATATATGTAACAAGCAGGAGAAAATGTAATATTAGCTCCAAGAGCTCTTATTTTTTCAAAAAATGTAAAAATGTTTTACTGCAGGTAGAGGTTGTCCATAATGAATGTAATAGAGGAGGGGCAATTATCAAGGTGATGAACAGTAAAAATAAAAATCTAGGATTATGCTTATCTGCAGCAATTGATCCATTAAAATGAAAGCAGTGTTTCCTTTACAAACTTTGTACTACTGGAAACCACAAATTTCATGATATAAAGAAAATGAACCTGCAGCTTAGACTGTTTCCACATACACTCAGCTAATCAGTTGTCTTACCTACATTTACATCTAAACTTTTGCCTAGGGTATGTAATTATTGTAATAATTATGGAATCAATATTTATTTTATATAGCACTTTCAGAGTTTACACTATCTAAAGGCAGTGGGTAATGCAATCATACTAAGAAGCAATGTGTAATGACAGAAGATGCTACTGTTTAGCAAGTGAGATTTTGCTATGCTAAACAGATGACACAATGGACTCTAACACTAAAAATCCTGAAGACAATACACAAACACCTTACATATAAGATTTAAAGAAAAATGTTTAACCTAGGGACAAATACTACAGTACTACAGGTTGTAGGAAACTAATATTACACAAGACAAAAATAAGAGTTGGGGAATGCCCACATATAATGAGCTTCAGAAAAAATGGTGTAGCAAATAATGATCAAAACCATAACAGTTGAAGATACATGACAATTGAAGGTGAGTATTTATATAAAATGGTGACCGGAAGGAAGTAGTGGTGGAAATGACGTCATGACTGTGTGGCCAGAAGTGATGTCATCATGAGTCGACCAAAAGTGATGTTATCAGGGGTAGACCAGGAGTGATGTTGCTGGAAGTGATGTAGGTGAAAGTGACGTCATCTGAAAGGGCCAGAAGTGATGTCATCAAGGAGTGCCCGAAAATGACATCATCTATTGGAGTTGGAGGTGGTAATAATGAAATAGAAGAGGAGCTATTTTGGTAATCCAGGACTGTCGATGAGTGAGTTTATTTATTGTTTTTCTTCATAAATTTTGGTGAAAAAAGATGAGAGGCGTTAATACCCGATACTACCCCTTTGTCTCGCGATCTTTCACTCACCTCTGGGCTAGTTGGCTGCCTCCAAAGCGCACATGTGTGACAAGGTACTTCAGTACAAGGCACAAGCAAACAACATAAAAAGATAATTGAGCATAAAATAAAGCAGTAAAATTATGCCCATCCTGAAATAATCATGTGTAATTTACACACCAAGTTATTAATTGCAATTATTTTTCTTGATGAATTCATAGCCCAAAACCCTTTGGTATTTATTTATTAATATAATTCAGAGATAGAATCTCTAATATGAGGTAAAGAGATAACTGTGCCACTTTTATCTTTAGCCAAAATGTATGTACATATTTCAGCTATTGTAAAACTATCATAAAAACTGTATTTACTTACTTTGTATTATTTATGTGTTTATATAATTTATATTTATATTCTCATATTTCATTTTATCTAAGAAATTAAAGAGATAATATTTTGCAGTAGTCTATAACTCATATGAGATTATTTTGAAAAACTGATGTCTTTGTGTAGTAACTTATAGACTAAGTGCCGTCGGGACACAGCCATATTTCAAAGTTGTTTGTGTACGTTTCAGCAAACCCACAAGCCAATCAAAAGCAATAATGGTATTTTTAAATATCCAACAATGTCTTCTTTCAAATCATAAGTTTCCACGTTGTCATTTTTCTTTCTAATTAAAATCTGCAATTTGCACATGTACAGCCTGAGGCAGGCAGCATGTCATAACTGACTGAATTTTCTTTTACCAAAGATCTCACTTCAAGCCACATACATTGAAAGGCTTGTTACCATTGGATGGCTGAGTTTCAGCCCATTCTAATGTTTTATAGCGTGACTGAATTCAACATCTTAATTAAAGAAATAAACGTATCCTCTAGCAGGAGCTGGAGAAAAGCCATGCATTGCGTCATTTATTACTCTTCAATAAATACTGAACAGGGAGCACTCTTTCACTGCAGTCAGTTACAGTATGGTCAGAATGATCAAAATATTAAGAGTATATGTCTATTTTATATGCAACTTAATTTACATAACAGCGTCAATTAATGTACACATTTACTCTGGTTGGTTAATTGGTTTACATCCAAATGATCTAAATAAAATAAAAGACAATTTTATTATGTTTTTATTTTTCTTATACCCTTTGAGTTGAGCCACCATCCTTGAAATGTCTGTGTATGTAACAACTGTCCATTCTAGTTGTTCACAGAACATTTGCTGACTTCTTAGTTATCTCTTAGTGCTATTACATTTTTTTCTCGTTCACATGACCTTATCTGGTTCCCTGATATGCCTAAACATGTTTCTGACATTTATTAACCCTTTATGCTATTTCTTTAAGATAAATGCTATGTTACCATAAAATTATTCTCTCACAATAGTTGCCTATGATGGGTCATTTATATTACAAACTAGCAAAATACCCGCGCTTCGCAGTGGAGAAGTAGTGTGTTAAAGAAGTTATGAAAAAGAAAAGTAAACATTTTAAAAATAACATAACATGATTGTCAATGTAATAGTTTTGTCACTGTTATGAGTGTTGCTGTCATCAAGGATTTGATTATCATTATTTCTTTCAATCAGGTTCGTATTTGGAGGATGTGTTGTGTTCAAGTTATATTGCGTGTTTGTCAACCGTTGTAAAGATAACAGGTTTCATTCATCGAAGTGTTCACTACCCAAATCGGTACTTGTGAATCTAAGATGTTTAACAGGCATTCCCGGTATTAAGTTGTGGATTTGCCTGTGAATATTTAGCGGTAGCGTGTCTATGAACTTAATTTAACCTTTCCCAGTCCTGCAAAGTCAGTTCACGTGAGCCGCTCGGAGTACATGCACCGAAGCTTATCAGCTGTGGTTGTGCTATCTTGTGCGATCTCATGATGTCCACGGCTTTATTTAATGTTAGCTCAGACCTGGCATACCAGCAATTTAAACTCTGTTACAGCAATTTTAACTCTTGTTACAAAGTGATCAAAAGTCTTGTTTAAACCCTGCGTCTTCTCATTAAACTTTTATCTCGCGAATATCGTATTCGTCATGGGCATGACAAACGCCAGCGGCAGCCTGTCTATGAACTTAATTTAAACTATAGGTTTACACCGTGCTTTGTTTCCGAAGTAGCTGCACTAATGAATATGCTTGTATGAGTCACTCGCTTCATATTCTTTTGCTGCCTTCTCAATTGTGTAATGCATTTTTTGAACAGGTTTCATTCATCAAAGTGATCACTACCCAAATCGGTACTCGTTAATCTAAGATGTTTAACAGGCATTCCTGGTATTAAGTTGTGGATTTGCCTGCAAATATTTAGCGGCAGCGTGTCTATGAACATAATTTAAACTTAAGCTTTACACCTTGCTTTCCTATTGATATTTTTACAAAGGCTTGTTCAGTGTCAGAGGATTTCCGCAGTAGCTGCACTTATGAATATGCTAAGCACAGTCCTTCACCCGTAAATATTTACCTTATATGGGCAGGCACTCAATTACGTGGGACGCGTGATGATGTGGGATGCAACTCTGCCTCACACGGCGACTGAGCTACAGGCTATGGCCATGGCCGTATATATGGATGAAAGTAGGTTCCAGTTATGACCGTTACATGTAGAATTTCAAAATGAAACCTGCCTAACTTTTGTAAGTAAGCTGTAAGGAATGAGCCTGCCAAATTTCAGCCTTCCACCTACACGGGAAGTTGGAGAATTAGTGATGAGTCAGTGAGTGAGTGAGTGAGTCAGTCAGTCAGTCAGTCAGTGAGGGCTTTGCCTTTTATTATTATAGATTATAGCTGTGCATAAAAGGCGGGAAATAAGTGGCTTCTGTGACAGCATATTTTTCAGGGTCAGATTCTGGTCTAGTTTGAAAGCAACACATTTGATGAAAGACTTGATGCTATGCTTGATGTGTAAGTATTGCTTTTAGTATAACTTTGAAGATTCATGGCATGCAGTTCCAGTGTCATGGGTTCAACTATGATACCCAGATGCTGTCTGCTCCCTATGTTAGTTTAATGAACAGTGCTTTTCAATTTGAACTTACAGTACAAGAAATGTTTCTTAGTGTACCTGTGAGTACTGTTATACTTTATTTGTGATTCTTAAATTTTTATGTGAGGGCTCCCCTCTGCAATCAGATGTCATTGTATCACACTTCTCACACTGCAGCTGCACACTGTTCATGGTAGAATACTCCATCCCCCCCACCAAAGGAATCAACTTTGTTTTCCCATTTATAATCACACTTGCCACTAACTCCCTGCCAGGAAACCACAAACAAGAATGATTACAAATAAAATTGAAGTGTGGCATTTTTCTTGTAGGGTTATGACGCAAGTGCAATTTAAAAAGAGATAAAGCATCTTGTATAGCTCTGCTGATCCCTTTGGTGGCAGTGACAGGGGTGGAGCAAATTACACTGTTAAAAAATGTTTTGTGCTTGCGACCCATCTACTATCACCTGCAACTGAAAAGTGACTGAAAAATACTGATTTAGGTGTATGTGTCTGTACGACTAGCTCTGTGCTCAGGGCAGCCTGTTTGCACCCTGTACAAAGGGCTACCAACAAAGGCACTATATTCCCCCCACCAATCCCAGCACTAGAAGAAGCTAGAATGAAAATATATGTGTGTACTGAGCTTATTCTACATGTGAAATTCAAGAAAAAGCAGCAACAAAAAGAAAAACAAACAAATGAAAGCACACATAACTTCTGTGGGGCAATTGCAACAGAAGACATATAAAAAATAAGTGAATTGCTCCATAAAAAAACCCTACTTTTGAAAATATAATGTTTCCCTGTGTCTGTTGGTAATCAGAAATGGTTTAAAGGAGTGGAATGAAAAATAATTTTGAAAGTAAATGTATGGATGAGTATGTAATTATATGTACAAAGTTACACATCATAAAATGTCTCAGTTCTGTGCGGTAAAATTCAGTTTTTTGATGAGAAATCACTAAAGCACCACATACCCCTCTTAGAATGTGGACCAAGGTAGGGCTTATATGTTAGCAGCTTTGAATTCTTTGTAGGGCTGTCTGTAGCAAATAAGTTATAAGACACAAAGCAGTCCAAAAATATAACTCCTATTGGCAGTAGGCATATGACTTTAACCAGACATGGACGGGGCCAAGTACATCAGATTGCATACTCAAGCACATACCGACACTCACTTACAAGAGCCTAGCTGAGATTTGATCATAAGTCTAACATATCATTGGAATGTGGAAGGAAATGCACTACCTGGAAAAACATTTGCACAGAAAGGAAAACATGCACATTCTTTACAGTACCTGAATTGGGTTATATACTGTATTCATATTTCATAACAATAGAATTACCAGAGCCTACGAAAAAACTCGTAGATCCGTCCCACCTTAAATCCCTTCTCACCTCTCCGTCAGTGTCTTTTGTCCTGTTAATGTGTGAATAAGCAGCAAGCAGCCAGCAGCCTGCTATCACATCCCCACACCCTGCACAGATTTCTCAGCTCAAGTCTGTTTACCTGCGTGTCAGTTGCTTAGAGTTGTATAGAGTGAGAAGTCAATCAAAATGGCACCTTTTATAAATACTATATCGTTATTTGGAACACTTGCATTTCATGTGTGTTCCGTGTCTACAACGATCTATGTAAACACATCGTTAAAACAGAAACGTTTTTCATGTTTTAGTAATAATTGCCAAAATGTAGACATGAAGTGTATAATGTGTGAAGCCTGAAATCCAAATATCAAAGAAACACTTTCACAAAAGGTACAAATATAACAGAACAAGTGCGCTGTTATTCAAAAATATAACTGCAGAAAAAGAACCTGCGTTAGGGTGCAACATTGACACATGTTTGCTGCAAACGCTTCGGTGGCGCAACGGTATCAACTGTTGACTGGTAATCAAAACTTTCACGGGTACCATCCTGGACAAGTCAGTTTTGAAAAGTGAGCTGCTCGTATTCTTACTATTTTAGAATAAAAACATACATTTGATTCCAGTCTGTAACAGCCGGTGTAATTTATGATACTTGTAAAGGTTAGCTTTGTTTTTTTTTGTTCAGTTTTATTCTCTCAGTCGCGTTCACAATCCCACCCCCAACCTCGCATTTGCCACTGCTGTTTTCACATAAAGATGCGCTATAACAGAGGTGAACTCAGATCATAACGGCTGTTCTACATCGGAGCAAGAATGCAGTTTTGCCATTGCTGTACTTTGTATATGTACATGGGAAACACTGCAGTATGCTTGTGACTTTATGCTGTAGGAAGTAAGTAAATAAATAAAGGTAAATAGGTAAATAACATTCGAACTAGCAAAATACCCACGCTTCGCAGCGGAGTAGTGTGTTAAAGAAGTAATGAAAAAGAAAAGGAAACATTTTAATAATAACGTAACATGATTGACAATGTAATTGTTTTGTCATTGTCGTGAGTGTTGCTGGCATATATATATATATATATATATATATATATATATATATATATATATATATATATAGCAAAATACCAGCTTTGCAGCTGAGAAGTAGTGTGTTAAAGTAATGAAAAGAAAAGGAAACATTTTGAAAATAACGTAACATGATTGTCAATGTAATTGTTAGAACATTAGAACAATCTAGACGAGAACAGGCCATTCAGCCCAACAAAGCCCGCCAGTCCTATCCACTTGTTTCCTCCAAGAAAACATCAAGTCGAGTTTTTAAAGTCCCTTACGTCTTACTGTCTACCACACTACTTGGTAGCTTATTCCAAGTGTCTATCGTTCTTTGCGTAAAGAAAAACTTCCTAATGTTTGTGAAAAATTTACCCTTAACAATTACCCTTAACAATTTACCCTTTGTCATTGTTGTGAGTGATTAGTGTTGCTGTCATATATATATATATATATATATATATATATATATATATATATATATACACACACACATATAAACATATATACAGTGGTGTGAAAAACTATTTGCCCCCTTCCTGATTTCTTATTCTTTTGCATGTTTGTCACACAAAATGTTTCTGATCATCAAACACATTTAACCATTAGTCAAATATAACACAAGTAAACACAAAATGCAGTTTTAAATGTTTGTTTTTATTATTTAGGGAGAAAGAAAATCCAAACCTACATGGCCCTGTGTGAAAAAGTAATTGCCCCCTTGTTAAAAAATAACCTAACTGTGGTGTATCACACCTGAGTTCAATTTCCGTAGCCAGCCCCAGGCCTGATTACTGACACACCTGTTTCAATCAAGAAATCACTTAAACAGGAGCTGCCTGACACAGAGAAGTAGACCAAAAGCACCACAAAAGCTAGACATCATGCCAAGATCCAAAGAAATTCAGGAACAAATGAGAACAGAAGTAATTGAGATCTATCAGTCTGGTAAAGGTTATAAAGTCATTTCCAATTTTTGGGACTCCAGCGAACCACAGTGAGAGCCATTATCCACAAATGGCAAAAACATGGAACAGTGGTGAACCTTCCCAGGAGTGGCTGGCCGACCAAAATTACCCCAAGAGCGCAGAGATGACTCATCCGAGAGGTCACAAAAGACCCCAGGACAACGTCTAAAGAACTGCAGGCCTCACTTGCCTCAATTAAGGTCAGTGTTCACGACTCCACCATAAGAAAGAAACTGGGCAAAAACGGCCTGCATGGCAGATTTCCAAGCGCAAACCACTGTTAAGCAAAAGAACATTAGGGCTCGTCTCAATTTTGCTAAGAAACATCTCAATGATTGCCAAGACTTTTGGAAAAATACCTTGTGGACTGATGAGACAAAAGTTGAACTTTTTGAAAGGCAAATGTACATCTGGCGTAAAAGGAACACAGCATTTCAGAAAAAGAACATCATACCAACAGTAAAATATGGTGGTGGTAGTGTGATGGTCTGGGGTTGTTTTGCTGCTTCAGGACCTGGAAGGCTTGCTGTGATAGATGAAACCATGAATTCTACCGTCTACCAAAAAATCCTGAAGGAGAATGTCCGACCATCTGTTCGTCAACTCAAGCTGAAGCGATCTTGGGTGCTGCAACAGGACAATGACCCAAAACACACCAGCAAATCCACCTCTGAATGGCTGAAGAAAAACAAAATGAAGACTTTGGAGTGGCCTAGTCAAAGTTCTGACCTGAATCCAATTGAGATGCTATGGCATGACCTTAAAAAGGCGGTTCATGCTAGAAAACACTCAAATAAAGCTGAATTACAACAATTCTGCAAAGATGAGTGGGCCAAAATTCCTCCAGAGCGCTGTAAAAGACTCATTGCAAGTTATCGCAAACACTTGATTGCAGTTATTGCGCTAAGGGTGGCCCAACCAGTTATTAGGTTCAGGGGGCAATTACTTTTTTTACACAGGGCCATGTAGATTTGGATTTTTTTTTCTCCCTAAATAATAAAAGCCATCATTTAAAAACTGCATTTTGTGTTTACTTGTTTTATATTTGACTAATGGTTAAATATGTTTGATGATCAGAAACATTTTGTGTGACAAACATGCAAAAGAATAAGAAATCAGGAAGGGGGCAAATAGTTTTTCACACCACTGTATATACATATCCATACATATATACATATACACATATATATACACACACATATATGCATACATATATATATTGTGGTCCGGCCGGGACGCCCAGGAGAAACAGAGGAGGGCTTGTGCCTCATCCAGACCGCGAGGGGGCGTCCGTCCTGGTTATGTTGAGGGCCTCGGGTACAGGGCTTGGAAGCCCAGCCCTGTAGGGACCCGTGGCCAACGCCAGGCGGCGCCCTGATGCCGGAATATCCCGTGTGGGACCCGGTCGGGGCTGGAGCCCGGCCGGGATGCCCAGGAGAACCGGAGGAGGGCTTGTGCCTCCTCCAGACTGCGAGGGGGCGTCCGCCCTGGTTATATTGGGGGCCTCGGTTAAAGGGCTTGGAGGCCCAGCCCTGTAGGGGCCCATGGCCACCGCCAGGCGGCGCCCCGGTGCCTGAGGAACCCTGGAATCCAGCACTTTCGCCACACCAGGAAGAGCTGGGGGGAAGAAGACAGGAGACACCCGGACGGCTTCCGGATGCACAGCCGGCAATTCTGCCACACAGGGGTGTGTCCAAGGGGGCGTGCCGGGAAGCAGCTGGAGCCCATCCGGGTTCCTACTTAAGGGGCCGCCTCCCCCCAGTCATTGGCAGAAGTCGTGTGGCAAAGAGACAGAGCTGGAGAGAGGACTGGAGGCGGCCAGGAGAGAGAGGCATTGTGAGGCCTGGACATTTGGGGGAACGGTGCAGAAGGCACTGGGAAGTGCACTGAGATAAGGACTGTAAATATTGTAAATAAAAGTGTGTTGGGTACAAAAGCGATGTCCGTCTGTCTGTGTCCGGGCCACCTTCCACTATATATATATATATATACATACATATATACACATACATCCACATATATATTCATACAGTATATATATATACATATCTACATATACACACATACATATACATACACATACATATATACACACAAATACATATATATATACATACACATATATATATATAAACATATATATACATACATATATACATATACACACACACACACACACACACATATATATATATATATATATATATATATATATATACACATATATACAGTCTTTGGGGTGCGCGCAACTGTTGCTGGGGGTGCCAGAATCCATGAAGGAAGAAAAATGAAAAACATTATCTGTACAAAATCTTAATTTATTTATCCATTCCTAAATAATTCAATGGGCAGGCTATTTCGTATCAGTGCAATATGCTGTTTGTTAAAATAGATAACTCCTGCTCTTACGTGCAAGTCTGCCTGGATATTATGAACTATCTTTTCTGTTCAAGTTCTATTTAAATTTTAAATAGAAGGAATTTTTATTTAGTCGACAGAATATTATTCCGGAATAAATCAACTCAAACCTTAAATAACTTATAATATTTTGCTCTCCATAAAAATATATCCTGTCAAAATTATACAAATTCAAATATGAACATGGTGCATAACAAAACCTGGAAATATAAATAAAATTTGTTCTTTTCAGCAATAACAAATCAAATCATTCAGTTGTCTTTGCTCATATGTCATTTTATCAGAGCTGGACGCCTGGCATCTTTTTTTGGCAACAAGTTTGTTTATGTTTGGTGTGAGGTTCTGTGTTGTGGAGATTCTCAGGATGGACTGCAGGTGCTCATCAGTGAGGCGACTCCTGTGTGCTGTTTTGTTAGTCTTCATGACTGAGAAGAGCTTCTCACACAGATATGTGCTACCAAACATGCACAAGGTTCGAGCCGCATGTAGATGGAGCTGGAGCATTTCTGCGGGAATGGAGTGAATAAACTGTGCGGGCCATGCAGTATCGTACTTTGCCTTCAGTGTGCCATTACACTGCAGCTCAATCACCTCCATCTGAATCTGCACAGGTGCAGTTTCCACATCGACAGCAAATGGGTTGCGAAACAACTCAAAATTCTTTTTTTTTTCTTCAAAGTCACCAAAGCGCCGTGCGAACTCAGTGCGCAGTGCGCTCAGTTTATCAGCAAAATGCGTATTTGGGAACACCGTTGTGCCGACTTGGTTCAACATTACTTGGCAACAGGGAAAGTGGGGCAAGTTGCACTGGTGCATTTGTGTCTCCCATAAAAGTAGCTTCACTTGAAATCACTTTGTGATTTTGCACGGGTAAAACGTCTGCTGAAGTGTCAGATTCTTCTTTAACTCTTCTGCTTTCTGTATCTTCTGCATTGCATTCAGGTCTTTCAGGTTATCTTGATGTTTTGTCTCATAGTGCCGTCTTAGATTAAATTCTGTAATTACAGCCACATTAGCTCCACAAATGAGACACACGGGACACACAATGTCAGTAAACATATACTCAGCCTCCCATCGGTTTTAAAGGCTCTATGTTCAGAATCACCTTTTCTCTTGGCATCGTGTGGGCTAGCTTCGCAATAACTTGCAGCATCATAAGCTAGACTTGATTAACGCGTAAGTGTTCGCAAGGCAGCTGAAGCGCTGCATTATGGGATCTGTAGTTTATTGTGTTACCAGCGCTTCATATCCCCGGGCCATTAATAACAATAATACAGTATATAAACTGATCTCGCGGGCTGGATTTAATTACACGCCGGGCGGGATGTGGGCCTTGAGTTTGACACATATGGACTAAATAGAACTTGAAAAGATATATTTTTTCGAATGTGATCGCGCAATTCAGATCGAGTTGACGCACACTACAGTACATTGAGCCCGTCTGCTATTGTGGTTTTGCCTGCGTGCCTCAATAAGTTACCCTCCCCTCGCTCTTACTTTTTTACCGTTCATCTAATGAATACACTGAGTATGGCTTTACCAAAACAATCATTGATCGCGAATAAAGTATCCATTATTCATAAAGCTTCAATTGGTGATCTGTCTTTCTGCGTTAACTGCATATTTTTTCATACGTCTCAAACCAAGGGGATGCGAAGGTAAAATGAATAAATATGCGTGCGTACATACTCAGTGCATCCCCTTTCAGAAATCGAACCACTGATGTCAGAGCTAGAGGCGAAGCCTCTACTATTGCGCCACAGCGTGTGGTTTATCTATTTGAGCGTAGCAATATAATTCGGTTTTTGTTCAGCACTCTTTGGAACTGTTGCTTTTTGTCTGCGCACTGCGTCAGTTCACGTGAGCCGCTGAATATGGTTTTATATGTCGCTTCTAATTGTTTCACTGCCTTTTTAATTATATAATGCATGTTTTCTTAAGTGCTTTTTGGAGCTCTACCTGATTTTCTACATACTGCGTAATTACGTGGGAGGCGTGATGATGTCACACTAAACTCTGCCCCCCATGGCTTTCGAGCTCAACTCCATTACAGTAAATGGAGAAAAATAGCTTCTAGTTATGACTATTATGCGTAGAATTTCGAAATGAAACCTGCCCAACTTTTGTAAGGAAGCTGTAATGAATGAGCCTGCCAAATTTCTGCCTTCTACCTACATGGCAAGTTGGAGAATTAGTGATGAGTCAGTGAGTCAGTCAATGAGTCAGTGACGGCTTTGCCTTTTATTAGTATAGATACGGGCAACTCACTTCTCAAAATGGACTTGTCCGGGATCGACCCCGTGAAGTTTTGATTACCAGTCAATAGTTGATACCATTGCGCCACCGAAGCGGTCATAGCAAATATGTGTCAATGTTGCTTTTTAATACTTTTCAATAAAAGCGCACTTATTTTGTTATATTTGTACCTTTTGTGAAAGTGTTTCTTTGATATTTGGACTTCAGGCTTCACACATTATACACTTAATGTCTACATTTTGTCAATTATTACTAAAACATGAAAAACGTTTCTGTTTTAACGATGTGTTTACATAGCTCGTTGTAGACACGGAACACACATGAAATGCAAGTGTTCCAAATAACGATATAATATTTATAAAAGGTGTCATTTTGCTTGACTTCTCACTCTATACAACTCTAAGCAACTGACACGCAGGTAAACAGACTTGAGCTGAGAAAACTGTGCAGGGTGGGTGGATGTGATAGCAGGCTGCTGGCTGCTTGCTGCTTATCCACACATTTACAGGACAAAAGACACTGACGGAGAGGTGAGAAGCGATTTAAGGTGGGACGGATCTACAAATTTTTTCGTAGGCTCTGGTAATTCTAGTGTTAAGTTGTACCACTAGGACACTTTGTAAGCAGCATACAAGAAACAAACAAGAACACAAGGTTTGTTCTTGTCTTTGCTGCCTGTGCTTGCTGAGATAGGTTCCAGCCCCCATACAACCCTGTCCTAGATTAAGCAAGTTAGAAAATTATGTTTTCTTTTTGCGTGTATACATATAAACACTATCTATACTAATAAAAGGCAAAGCCCTCACTCACTCACTCACTCATCACTAATTCTCCAACTTGCCGTGTAGGTAGAAGGCTGAAATTTGGCAGGCTTATTCCTTACAGCTTACTTACAAATGTTAAGCAGGTTTCATTTCGAAATTTTACACGTAACGGTCATAACGGTCAACAGTGTCCGCCATTTTGAACTTTCTTATTTATGGCCCCATCTTCACGAACTTTGGTAGGTGGCTTCCCTGCACTAACCGAAACCGATGTACATACATATTTCGGTGGTATGAAGCCACTGTCGGCCGCCATATTGAACTTTTCAACGTCACTAATTCTCGTGTATGTAGAAGGCTGAAATTTGGCAGGCTCATTCCTTACAGCTTACTTACAAAAGTTAAGCAGGTTTCATTTCGAAATTCTACGTGTAACAGTCATAACGGTCGACAACGTCCGCCATGTTGAACTTTCTTATTTATGGCCACATCTTCACGAAATTTGGTAGGCGGCTTCCCTGCTCTAACCAAAACTGATGTACGTATTGAACTTTCCAGCGGTCTTTCTTACTTTTGGGCCTATCGTCAAGAAATTTGGTACGCGGGTTCCCAACGCTAACTGAATCCTACTTACATACAGTACATATATAAGTCCATAGCCTGCAGCTCGGTCACCGTGTGAGGCGGCGTTGGGTCCTCCATTACAACGCCTCCCACATTGTTGGCTGCCTGCCTATATAAGGCCGTCCGTCGCTCCGGTCTCTACATTCCCTTCCTTGCTTCGCCACGGGATTCACATCTCCCTGCTGATAACTGCAGCCTTTTTATTTAATCCACGGCTTCTCCGCTTTTTTTTTTTTCGTTTATTACGATTATAGTTATTATGTAGGTATTTTAGACTTACTTTACATTGTTCAGGTACCCATTTCCTTTATCGTTCCAACCGTACCCCCATTAACATGTCTATCGAGGTGATCACCTTCGATCAAAGAACTGTCGCTTACCGAGTGGTTTCCATGCCCGGAGATGGCACCTGCCTTTTCCATTGTCATTGTTACATATTGCACGGCCATATCAGGCTCACTCTTGATATCCGGAAGAACATTGTGTCTTATGTATTGAATGACTGGGACAGGTTCAAGGTGTGGACTGATGACGGTACAGGAGATAATTATACTACACAGGAGCACTATAAGAGTGAATTGCTTAAGCCCTTCACCTATGGTTCTGCATGTGAGTTGATGGCTACCGCTGAATTGTTCGGTTGTCGCTTTCAAGTGTACTGAAATGGCCAAATATTTTACACCTTTGGACAACCACCAATGCCTCTTAAACATCTTAGATTCACAGGTGACGATTTCAGTAGTGGACACTTTGATGTTTATGAATGTTTCAATTATCAAAAGCTGGATGTGAAGTTATCAATGAAACTGGTTGTATGCTTACAACGCTTGACAGATGCCGAATGTCACTTCAACACAACAAGTCCTGCAAATACTGTCGGAATTGAAACAAACCAAGTAACTCAAACTGATTATGACAGCAGCAATCCAAGCTGTGAGATTTGAGACAAGATTGCTTTTCACATGGCCAACTGTACGTTGCATGCTCGAGTAAGCTCAGCGCACAGCTTGGTCATATTACAACTGAAGGGCCGAACTGACAACGTGGTATACAAAGAGATCCTTAACAAATAATTATTGGTATATTTTCCATCAGTTTAAAAAGGTTTAATTTTCTCATTAATAAACATTTTAAGGCAGTACTTCGCCGCTGCGAAGTGCGGGTATTTTGCTAGTATGTATTAGAGCTGTAAAAAGATTAAGAAAAAAATTTATTTGTGATCAATCACGTAATGTATCATGATTATTGACTGAATCAACTGAATGCCATTGCTTAGCACTTCAAATTTCAAAGACTTTTCTCTTTCATATAAATTTTTGATTTGTGACACAATAATCGCATGTGAAGGTGATGTGTAAGAATTGTGAGACTTCATTGAATTATATTTCTTAGCCCTGTATCTTTAGCTATACAGTATTTAGAGGTTTGCAGTCTGATTGTATCCATTTTTTTAATAAAACAAAATCACTACTTAATGGTTTAGATTTTGTTTCATTCAAGAACATGAGTCAAGCTGCATATTCATGGATTGTATTCTGCCACAGGACGCTGTCAAGGATGTTGTATTTTTGTGATAGTTAAATTTGCCTGCATTAAATTTACAAATATTAAAAATCTGGTCCTTTGAACTGTCTAGGAGAATTTTAAGTCAAAAACAACAAGCATAAATTGTTGTCTTGCTCTGTAATCGTTAATGGAATAGCTTAGTTTAAGGGTTCCAAAACATTAAGTTAATGCCCCCTAGTATGTTATACCATCTGGTCAGGCCTCTCCAGTAATATCAACACAATGTGATAAAGGGGAGCATGATCGTGGATCTCAATTAATACTAACAGTAGTCACACTGCATCATTTTGTATAATAGTGACACATTATTTAAAGCAAGAGCTTAACTACAGCAGAATATTGACATGTGATTAAATGAAACATATCTCTGAGTCAGGAGCTGAAGTATTTAGAAGTTTCCCTATTTTCTTTTAGTCTTACATTGTTAAGTACTGAAATCTTATTGTGCACAACTAAAAGTGAGATTTCTTATTTCCCACTGCTCCACCTAATATTGTGAAGTGATTATAGATAGTTTTTGATGGTTGTTTAGGTCATTTAGCTTCATATGCACATCAAATACTTTTTATTAAATTATTTTTTTAATGTATGAACAAGGAATACAAAAGTGTTACATTTCAGTTTCTTTTATTGAATTTATTGAAAGCACGTAACATTCCATACAATCAAGTCAAACTTTACAAAACTAAATTTAATTCAACCCCCACCCATGAGAAAGAGAGGAAGGTTCCCTACTATTGATTAATATTAATAGCACTAAAATTAAATGTTTGGTGTGTGTATTTTTTGAATAATTGTTAAAATTCATATTTTTCTTCATTGTTTATTATTCTGCCTTTGTCTGCCAATTTCTAAAATTATTCTAAAAATTATGGTACAAAAATCAAGTTACCAAAAGGTACCTGAGATGCTCTATGTATTGTCTTGGCATGTGGTTTCTGAGCAGTCATAATCCTGGAATGGATTGGTTTAAAGAGTTGTGGAAGCAAGAAAAGAAACTGTTTCTTTGTATACAGTGTGAACATTGGAAGACTTTGATTTGGCACAGGTGATTAACATGGAGGAGGAGAACAAGGGGTGAGAAAGACAGTAGTCAAGTCTCGAAGCAGATGCACTATCAGACTGAAGGGCAGAATCGAACAACAGCTGAGCACAGAGACTCGGGTTCAGCCACTATGTAAGCCAAAGGTCCTTTTCATGTGCCATTTTTTACCTTTTTAATTTTTTTTTCCTCATGTACCACGTGCAAGCTGTGTTTGTACCACCTAGGTTGATGACCACTGCTGTTGAGTATTATTACATTGATATATGACTACTTTTATCTAACAACAGAAGAACATTTTCAGTTATCTGTATGTGTATTAAAAAAGCAGGCAAGTAAAAGAAAGATAAACCCCACTGCGGCCATTGGCTTAGATATAAAAGGGTGTCAAACAATGCTTGTGTTAAACGTGATTATTTAAAAATAACTCATTAACTAAGTGCTTTCCTGAATACATTATTTGCAGGATGTTTCACCAAGGGCTAATATTATTAGCTGGCAGTGGGCTGTTGTGGTTAAGGCTTTGAACTTAAAACCCTGAGGTTGTGGGATCCAATCTTGCTACTGACGCTGTGTGACCATGAGCAAGTCACTTCTACCTGTGCTCCATTTGGAAAAACCTAAGAAATGTAACCAATTGTATCACAAATGTTATAAGTCACCTTTAAAAAAGCATCTGTTAAATAATAAGTAGGGTGGCTGTTCAATGAAAAAATGTAAGTGTGATTAATAAATTAAAATTCTTAGTTGAAATTAACTAAACATCAATCACAAATTATTGTATTTTCCTTAAGCATATTAATATTTTTCTTTAAAGCAGAAATTACAAGGTTATTAATTTCTAAGTTAAAAATGTTAATAATTGCTGCCTATAGATAATAAACAAAAAAAACAATTTTGTGTAACTGAAAAAACACCCAATGACCACCAAACACTCACCCCCTCCCCCCCCAGGGGTTGCTATAACATTTGGGAAAACTAATACATTGGTTTGGACCGCTGTGTTGCGAAGCAGCATACCAAAAGCACTAACAATTACACCAAAGAATTAAACACTGCACAATTTTTTTTTTTTAAAGTCTTGCTTCCTGAAACGTTTTTGCTGATTGTGACAGGTACCTACAGGGTGTACACAAATATAGTTTTGGTTTTACTTTACTTACTCATTCACAGATGAAACAATAGTACTTTGTATCTCCGAGCTGCAGTCCTAGTAACTGATCAACGACTTTAAGATCTCCACAGATATTCTAGTTGTACCTGCTATACTGGACGTGCTTCAGCAACAATTCCATATTCTCATATGTTTCTTTCATGTGTGCTGCATAACTAACAGGTACTGAAGGATAAATGTTACCACTGGACACTGACATTGACGAATCAATGAAGAGACGCCACTCTTCCGGGTTGTGATTACAACCCAAGGCCGAGAACAATTTTTCAATGTCACAACAGAAACAGAGACTGTTGACTTGTGCAAAAAACCTGGTTATATCATGATGTCGGCCTCGAAACACAGAAATGTTCCTACCTGGTGACAGCAAACACCATTCCTGCAGTCTTGAACCCACCAGCTCGGCTTTTGCTTTTGACAGACTCAAATCTCTGACAAAATCGTTCAATTTGGACTGTTATCAGATGTGGATTGCCTGATGAGCACAATTCAATATCTGGGTCAATGTCACTGTCAGTACCCTGCATTGCAGTTTCTTCATCTGGTTCGTCTAAGGTCTAATCCTCTGGTGGTTTCGAAATTGGAAGACTGTCATCATGTGGCACAGGTCTCATTGCTGAAGGCAGATTAGAATATTCAATTGACTTCTTGTTTTTGTCAGAGAAGCCAGACACATTACTCAAACAGAAGTAACAGTCCATCACATGGTCTTTCTGTTCTCGCCATATCATCGGAACAGCAAATGGCATCATCTTTCGAGTGCCTCTGAGCCAGGCTCTCAGACTGACAGCACATGTTGCACAGCAAATGTGAGGTGCCCATTCCTTGTCTTGATCACCAATTTTGCAGCCGAAATACAGATGATAAGCTTTCTTCACAAGAGCAGTCATCCAACGTCTCTTAGGTGCAAGTGTATATTCTCCACAGATATAGCAGAATGTATCGCGGCTGTTACGACATTGACGAGACATATCGCCTGACACCAAAACGTCTATAGCATCAAGCTAACTTACTGTTATATTGCTACAGATACTATGCTTTACTATACTGATACTATACATACACACTGACTATCTATATTAACCAAATGATCAGGATCTATGTATGCAAACCACCTTTATAGCATGCTGAGACAGCGTCAAGTTCATTCAAACCTGCCCAGGATGTCAACTTTCACAGAACAGCTTCCAGCCTGGCCTGATTCCATATTTGGACATGCCCAGGCTGCACAAAACGTTGTTGATAAGTCACTTACGGGAGCAAAAATGTTCGGATACAAATATAAGAAAAAATCATGACAAAACTGAAGATTTCTCTGAAACTTTGTTGTGCAGTGATATTAAAAACAGAAACATAAAATCATGGTTTAGCTTTTCTGGACAATCAGCACTGGTATAACTCAGGTTGTGATTAACTGCATGATACACACCAGTAAACTCCACATCTCCTATCTGGAGAGGAAGAGCCATTAATTAGATTGAAAATTAGGCTTTTAAGTGGCAAACGGTGGCGGTTTTTAGTGCAGGGCACGGGAGCATCGCCCTCCCCCAAATATTTTGAAAACTTAATTTAAATTAATTATGTAATCCAAAATAATTATGAAATAAATGTGGTTATTTGCGTGACGTGCCTGTTGTCAGCACATCAACATCCATTAAAAATTTATTCTGACTTGTATTAGTTTAAATTCTGTGTAAATACATATATTTCCTGAGTAAAGGGCGCTAGCCAAATTAGTCTGTGCAAGTCCTTGAACCTTGGGCAAGAAGGTGACCTGTGGCTGCCCTTTAATTGGTTGCTTTCAGATTTTTCCAGGGATGCAGCTCTCTGCACCTGGATACTACCACATTTATTGGCAGTGAATTAGTGTTGTTTTAGGTTATTTTAATCTAACTAGGGGGCACCACCCCATGCTCGCTTTGCTCGCCCACCCCCGTGTTTGGTTTACCAGATATACAATGCAATACAATTTATTTTTGTGTAGCCCAAAATCACACAAGAAGTGCCGCAACGGGCCCTGCCTCCTGACAGCCAGAGCCTTGACCCTCTAAGAAGACCAGAAAAAAACTCCCAAAAAAAAACCCTTGTAGGGAAAAAATCGAAGAAACCTTGGGAAAGGCAGTTCAAAGAAAGACCCCTTTCCAGGTAGGTTGGGCCTGCAGTGGGTGTCAAAAAAAAGGGGGTCAATACAATACAGAGAACAGAATAAATCCTCAATACAGTATAAAAATAAAAATTCTAGAAGTACAGAGTAGAATTTCACATTAGATGATATCACATAATATGATTTGGATTTGTTTTATGTCCTGGAGACCTCATTTATCAAGCTGCCTCCCCCATTTTGCCAATCCACATCTGAAATAGCACTAATCCGATGAAAGGACCCCTCTTTCTCATGATTCCTGTGATCCTTCATCAGGGATGACTTTACCTTAGGCAGGCAATATACAATTTAAAGAGACTGTTATTTTCTTGGGAATTGTTACATACGCATTATTTTCACTTTTACTTTAAAAACTTTTGTAAAAACAATACTTGTCCTTTATTTCCGGCACCTGTGCGTGGTCACATCTCTTTCAGACGTATAATGCTGCTCGTGGGGGTGGGGGGCATCTGAACGCACGCTAAGGATATGCCTTTGGATCATTTGCTGTCTTTTTGCTGCTTGCGAGCTACCTGTTCTGCTTGTCGCATGTTGTTGTTTAAAGAGCTGGGAGCACATGATGATTCTCTGCCAAAAGCAATCCAACTACTGCTAAGTTAGATGTCTATGGACTTGTTTTAAATGATGGCTCACTTCCTGGTCTCACATGACGTTGTAAAAAAAATACTTTATTTCCAGCCCCGGGCGTGGTTAAATTGTTTCTTGCAGGGCGTATAACGCTGCTCGAGTTGTCGGGTGCTTGTCGCGCTGCCCTTTTTAAAGCCTGTACAGCCGCTGCCCTTTTTGATACTTTGTGTCTCTGCTGCTCGCATTGTGATTGCTTCTCCGTGATCATAAATATACACCTGACCGAATTGTATTTTCTTTGAAATTAAACTTGTTGCTTTAACTGTTGCGGGTGCACAGTTTCTCATAGCGTATGTTCCATTATTGTGTAAATCTACGTTTTGTGCACTGAATGATGCAAATGCGAAAAGAAAAATCCAGATGCAGGAATCTGCGTGTACACCAACTTCCGCGTTCTTCCGCTCCATAAATCCCGGTCAGCGTGAAAAGTAATGCTCGTGCACATGCCTTCCTTCCCGCCCCAACTCCTCCCAGAATTACGCCTCTTTGAATATGCATATCAATATAAATCGCCATTAAGCTCAGCCTTCTGTGAAAAGACAATGGGAAAAGCACAGGGGAAAATATAAGAATTTCCTCGAATACGAAGTGGAGGCAAAGGAAAAACATAATGTCAACTTCAATCTCGAAATTTCCACTTTAATCATGTAGTTTATTTTGTCATTAAAGTAGAACATCATAAACATCATCTTAAAATCGTTTAATTAACCAGTTTCTCAAAAAACACATCGTAATTAAAGTAGCACGTTAAATGATTTGTTTTGTATGTGATCTTCTATGTGCTCTGTGTGTGAATCACTACTTGCTTCTTAAACCGGCTCTCTTCCTCCGACTGGACACAGAATCCGTTACATTTGTGATATTACAGCTCTCTGAATAACTAAAATACTGAGATGTATACGTGATATCATTTTCATGATGATAGGAGTTAAAGCATGCTATTAAACCTGGGTTTCATGGCGCAGTGATTGTGCGCGACCTTCGATGAAATTATTTATTGCAGCAGAACTCATGGGCGGCTCTAGGCTTGTGGCGGCCCTGGGCAGAGAAAGAATCGGTGGCCCCTTCGCCGGCCAATGTCAATATGGTATCTTATGCACGGTGGATGGCCAAGTCTGTTGCGGACACTGCATAGCCGCCTCGTGCTCATGACAGAAGCGTTTAACTTTTGTCAAAATTTGCCACTGCGTTTTTAGCCATGTCGTTATTTTCTCTTTCTGTTTTATATTCAATATATATTGCCGTGGCCGCCCCTGCAGTCCTTGCTTTTCTTTCTCCAAGTAACCGATCGCCACACAATCAGCTCTGTAATAGACGTTAAGCCATCTGTAAGCTTAGAGTGCCGATTCTTCAAAATGTTTAAGGAACATTGAAATATCTTTGTAGTACATGTTTAATTATTCTATCCTTCACACCTGTCCCAGTGAAGAATATAGATTATGAAGTTAAAGTTTATCTGTATAATATAATAAACATATTTTGCTTCATTTCATCTTAAAAATGATATTTTCATCATATGTAAATATGCGCTTTATAAAGTGGCTCTGGTTGTGCAATATTATAACTGTAGTAAAAGTTTACAGTGAGGTAATTCTACCTATATGTAAATACAGATAGTTCTAGAAGGCGCAATTGATTGAGTGCGTTTAAAGTTCTTGGGATGAAACTGTTTCTGAACTGCGAGGTCTGTACAGGAAAGGCTTTGAAACGTTTTGCCGTGGCTGAGACGTGTGCTTGAAACTGTATACCGATAATTATCTTTCCGATCTGTGATTCCCCACTCAGATACAGTGATATAAATACTCTGAGTGGTGCAGTGAGAGTAATATGGAAAAAGATGATCCGCTGTGGCAACCCCTAACGGGAGCAGCTGAAAGAAGAAAATGAAGAAGAAGATGGTGAAGTGACAGTAACAACACTAAAGCAGTTATGGTATTTGGAATACTATGGCTATTCCCTGGATCATTATATTGTTACAAGTAAATTACAATCAGATGCATTACACTAATAAACAATATGTGGTTAATTTCAGTGTATTTATAAAGCCGCATCAGGAAAATAAATAGTAACCACACAGGAACAGTAGCACTGCTTTGACGCTGAGTGCCGCCAGTCTGCAAAACCGAGCGGAGAACTTGCAAATGACAAGGTATGAGGTACCGTGGAAAAGTGCGTGGCCTTACGCCAAGTGTAGGTTTTATACATCGCGATTTGAACGTGGAAATGTTCTTATGCAACATTTTTGTGAATACACACCATTTATGCACGAGGTCCATGGTCCTGATGATTAATTTCCTTTTTTTTGCGCTAATGCGATCTTTTATTCGTTGATGTTTCATTTATTACGTATTGTTCTTTATATGCTTTATATGCACTGAGACACCTGTATCTGTGTGTGCTGCTTCCCTTTACACTACTGATTTTTTTTGTTGCCCATTCTCTTTTGTCTCGCGGTTCTTTTATTTGTCTTTCGTGATTTTAACATGAAGATCACGTATTGTCTCCTAGTCATTCATTGAACAGGATTTTCTTTTATAATAGAGAGATGTGATTGGACAATGTTCAATTCTCTATTTCAAGTTCACATCAGTGGTTCACAGTTCACACCAGCCATTAAATAACTACAGATGGGTGAGTGACTTTACAGTGATGGCAACCAAGTCCAACTTCAGAAATCAAAGAAAATGTTATTTCTTTAATAAAACACCTCTTCATAAATTGTGATCGAGGGCAGGCTTACACACAGTTTTTCTTGGTCTTGTTACACCAGATGGAGTTGGGTAACTGGATGTGGTGTAAGTAATTACTTTTTTTTTTTCTTTCCGTGCCTATTGTTTCAGAGTGTTGTTACTAAAGTATTGTGGACAGTGACGGGGTATGACACCTAAAGCATCTTTCTGAAAAATGCAAACAGCATGAAAGTATCCGCAGTCATCTAAACCAAATTAAGACTAATTTTTTGGCAGGCTTATTATTGCTGAAAAGCTAGATGAAGGCTATAGGATTGCCATGAGGAGCTTCCGCCTGCAGCTAAAGTCATTCGCACACTGAAGTAGAATTTCACATGTATTTTGTCAGCATGCCCATGTCGATCAAACACAGAAAGCTCTGCAGTCGACTTGTGACTTTACACTGTAGGAAGATAAGTAAATAAATCAAGGTAAATAGGTAAATATCATTCGATGTGTCTTTTATATAAGTGACATATAAATGTTTTTCATATAAAGACAATCACAAACAGAACTTTGCACGATACCTTGGCGAGTTCGGCATGCCCTGCTGTTTCGTTGAAGGGCATACGTGTGTCAGATTCACTGGCATGATGAAACCCGACCTGTTGCTGCATCCAAACGGTGCCATCTTTCACCTTTATGTCTATTGCAGCTGTGTTGTTCTTATGTGTAAGTGGATTTTTCTTGCTGGGAGGGCTTCTGTTCTCTTTCTACAATGTAGAACCCTCATCCTCATCAGAGATCACCGCTATTATAACACGTCATTATTTGAAAATAGCAGTGTCAGACTGGGGGGAGTGTGAACGTGACTGAGAGTAAAACTGAATAAAAGAAAAATGCTACCATAAATTTAGACTGGCCTGTTACCGACTTAAATCAAATGTATGTTTTTATTCTGTAATATTAACAATAAGAGCAACTGACTATTCAAAACTGTAATTTTGGGAAGCGGCCAGGATCAAACCTGCAACCTCTTGATTATGAGTCAGCAGTTCTTACCACTGCACCACCCAAGCTGTCATATCAGTGTTGTACCCTAACCCAATTTCTTTTTTGTTCTTTTCTGTTTTGTTATACGTGTACCTTTTGTGTTTATTTCATATTTGGACTTCAGTCTTCACACATTTTACACTTTGTGTCTACATTTTGTCAATTATTACTAAATTATGAAAAACATTTATTTTTTAGTTATGTGTTCAACAGTTCCTGCCTTGCATTTCATTCTATATTTACACAGATTGTTGTAGACATTGAACACACATGAAATGTATGTTTTCTAGATGACAATATATTATTTACCCTATGCACCTCCAGGTATCTCACACGCAGATAAAGAAAGCTTGAGCTGGGAAAACTTTTTGCCTAAGTTGAGTTCCGGCAGTGGGGAGGGGTAGGATAGCAGGCTGCTTGATGCTTATGCTAATCAACACATTTACAAAACAATTGATGTTGATGGAGAGGTGCGAAGGAATTTAAGATGGTCTGAGATTACATGTTTTTTTTGTAGGCTTCAGGGATTCTAGTGTTAATGATTCGTCTGCCAAACATTTAGAAGCCTACATTTCAAACTCTTAATCTGTTAGATTTCCTTCAGCGTTTCAAACATTGGAGATTTATGTATTTTTCTACATATTAGGACGTTTTTCAAAGAGCATAAAACCTTTCTGAGAAACACCATAACTCAGGAGAAACTGAATGCATTGGCTATGCTGTTAATGGAAAAGAGACTGGTTACTGAAATGACTCCATTTAATCAGTAAGTAATTAAGAAAATTTCAGGCCTGAAGAAAAGAAGGGCAATATTTATGTAGTGCTACTGGGCAGTGAATAATCAACATTACAGTTTGTGTGTATGTTTTACCTTTTTTTTTCTCTTGAGTTATGAAGTGCTACTTCAGTTTGATCCCCCCTCCCAAAAAAAAAACGGCACCCTTGCCCAATTTTTTTTTCCAACTGCCACGACTGGTAGGAAAGTATAGATAGAAAAAAATAAATATGTATTTGATAAGATATTTATTTTGATGTTTTAAATTACATATTGTCTTAGAATGTATCATTTATAAATTATAAAATACGTCTATCTTAACCTACAGCCCAAACGGATGAAAATTTTAGGGTGATCAGTTTGTATGGACTGTTGCTTAGTTTTATTGGTTCCAGTATAATATAGGCTAGTGCAGGCTATAATGTAGGCAACAATAGGTTCATTAATTATCATTAACTTACCGCATATGTGTTGGGAAAAGTATGAGTGAGGTATAAGGAAGTAAGGGATTCCACACTGTGTCAAATGCTCTTTAGCTGCTTGTATATGGGTAGTACCTGCACTGTGCTGTTTTAGGTTAGATATGCCTCCACGAGTGACCGAAAAAGTCCCATGGCAAACATATTTGTCACCACAAACAGGTTTCACCCACTGACATTCTGTCTCCAACTCAGACCTATATTTCAAATGAGATTTTGAATGAAACTCATACACTCCACTTGTATAACTGGTTTGATTTCAATTGATCTCATGTTATTCTCTACACTTTGAAGAGCTAGTGCAGGGGTGCCCACATTTTTTCAGCTTGTGAGCTACTTTTAAAATGACCAGGTCAAAATGATCAACCTACATTAAAAATGCTATATATATATATATATATATATATACTGTATATATATACAGTATATATATTGTGAACCTCGCCCCGGACACAGACAGGCAGACACGTCAATGTCACCTACAAACACTGGTTTATTTTTCATTATTCTTTTGTATAACTCTGCTCACCAACCCCAATACTCCTTAGTCCAGGCCACTCCAATGCCTTCTCTTTTCTTCTTCTCTTTTCTTTCACTTTCTCTTTTCTTCCCACCGCCTCCTTCCTCCTCCAGACGTTGCCACTCTTCCACCCGACTCTTGTCAACGACTGGAGGGAGGCGGCCCCTTTTATAGGAACCGGATGGGCTCCAGCTGCTCCCCGCAATCTCCAGCGGACACACCCCGTGTGGCGGAAATGCCGGCGCACTCGGAAGCCGTCCGGCGTCCCCTGTCGTCTTCCCGGCACTTCCTGGTGTGGCGGAAGTGCCGGGCTCCCGGAATAAACAGGCACTGAGGCGCCGCCTGGCGGTGGCCACGGGTCCCTACAGGGCTGGGCTTCCAAGCCCTGTATCCGAGGCCCCCTGCATAACCAGGACGGCCGCCCCCACTCGGTCTGGAGGAGGCACTCGCCTCCTCCGGTCCTCAGCGCCCGGCCAGGCTCCAGCCCCAGCCGAGGACCGCACGGGATAAACCGGCATTGGGGCTCCGCCTGGCGGTGACCACGGCCCCTACAGGGTAGGGCTTCCATGCCCTCGACCCGTGGCCCCCAACAGAACCAGGACGGACGCCCCCTCACGGTCTGGAGGAGGCACAAGCCCTCCTCACATCCTCCTGGCGTCCCGGACGGGCTCCAGCCCCGGCCGGGGACCACAATATATATATGCATACTGTGTATATATATATATATATATATATATATATATATATATATATATTGTGACAGATAGGGGCGCTATCGCTCCCTTGAACCCTCAGACAATATGTTCAGACACCAGGTAAAAGTCTAAAGTTTGGATTTATTAGAATAATAATAATACTCATACAAATAAACACAATTCACAGTAATCCTCCTCTCTCCCAGACGCATTGCCACCCTGCCACCCAGCTCAGCTCGTTTGCTGTAATTTCCCAGAGTCCTTTATACTGCTTAACCCAGAAGTGGTTCATCCCTCAGTCCAAGATTCCCCCTCTCTTCTGGGTTAGAAAAAAAGTCCTCATTTATTCACCCCAGAAGTACATTGGTCCTTCTGTCCCCATGACTATGACATACTTCCGGATTGTAGTGAACACCCATGTCTCTGGGCCTCTCTGCAGCGTCCCCTTGCAACCCCTATGGTATCCAGCAGGGCTGTGAAGGAAAACTCCAATATCCATGATGCCCTGCTGGAATTCGGGGCACCTCCATGCTGCTGGAAGGCCTCCATCTAGCCACGTGGGGGTATTGGCTGCGATGAACGGCCGGCCATATCTCACAATATGTATATATATATATACTGAGTATACTTTATACATAAAATGTATGTTGTTGTACCTTGCATAACTAAATAACCTTTATGGCACAATAACAATTCAATACATTTATGGTCACAGCAGTATTTGGATTTAACACTAGAATTACCAGAGCCTACGAAAAAACTCGTAGATCCGTCCCACCTTAAATTGCTTCTTAAAATCGTTCTCACCTCTCCGCCAGTGCCTTTTGTTAATCTAAATGTGCTGATAAAAAAAAAAGCTGTAAGTAGCCGGTTATTCCATCCCCGACCAATTTAGAACGTACACAAACTTCTCCCAGCTCATGCCTTGATTGATTATCTGGGAGTGAAGTGGAGTTTTAGAGTGGAAATAATAGATCATTATTTGGAATACATGCATTTCACATGTGTTCCGTTTCTGTAGTAATCCGTGTAAACACATTTTTAAAACAGAAATGTTTTTCATATTGTAGTAGTAAATGACAAAATGTAGGCATAAACTACATAATGTATGAAGCCTGAAGTCCAAATATCAAAGAAACACTTTCACAAAAGGTACAAATATAACAGAACAAGTATGCTTTTATTCAAAAATATAACTGCAGAAAAAAATCCGCCTTAGCATGCCACATTGACACATACTTAATACAACTGCCATGGTAGTGTAATGGTATCAGCTGCTGACTAGTAATCAAAAGGTCGAGTTTGATCCTGCACGACTCAGTTTTGGGAAGTAAACTGCTCTTATTCTTACTATTTTAGAATAAAAACATACATTTGATTTTAGTGTGTAACAGCCAGTATAATTTATGATACTTGTAAAGGTTAGTTTTTTTTTTTTTATTCACTTTTCATTCTCTCAGTCATGTTCAGGATCCTTCCCTACCCCCCATCCCCCCAATCAGGCACTGCTGTTTTCACATAAAGATGCACTATAGCTCTGCAGCGTACGTGTGACTGCATTCTCGTACCAATGCTTGCGAACTGAAGTGCCTGCATGCAGTTTTCGTGGCATTACATGTCTATTTTTTGAGCATGCCCGTGTCGCTGAAACACAGGAACATATGTTGGTGTACAAGTATAACAAAATAAGTGCAGTTTTATTCTAGACTATAAAGCAAGTTACAGTAGGCGGTTGATACGACAGCTTGCGTGGTGCAAAGCTATGAACTGCTGATTTCCGATCCATGCTATATAAAATCATCACATTCAAATATTAACAATTCCCACACACCCTTCCTACATTTATGACATGTGTACTTGTTGCAGTGTACACATCTCTCTGTGCTATGGTTCCTATTACACTGAATGAGCACCTGACACTGTACTTTCTTCCCTATATAAATAACATTCGAGCTATAGTGCGTCTCCAAATAAATCACATTTGAGCTATAGCGCGTCTTAATGTGAAAATAGCATTGTCAGATGGGGAGGGGGGGATCGTGAATGTGACTGAGAGAATGGAACTGAATTAAAAAAAAAAGCTAACCTTTACAATTATCATGCATTTACACTGGCCCTTACAGACTGACTAAAATCAAATTTATGTTTTTATTCTAAAATAGTACAGTACATGCAATATTATTTGAAAACGAATAGCTTCAGATCGGGTTTGAATAAACGCTGACGCTGTTTACAGAAGGTGTCAGCTTATTCAGTACAGCAGTTTCAACGCACAGTACATGCAATATTATTTGAAAACGAACCGCGTCAAATCGGGCGCATATTCAAACCCAATCTGACGCTGTTCGTTTTCAAATAATATTGCATTAGTGCGGTAATGTTTTTACATATATTGTCTCTTTCATTCATCTTGCAGTTTGTAATCAGTGACTGTGTGTTTATATCCCCGATCTTGCCAGTTCGCACATGTTGCTGTATGGTGGTGTTTCTTTTTTACTCCAGGACATGCAGAGGACAGAATAGTACAGAGCAGTAAGTTCAGCGCTATATGCTTACAGACAGACAGTCAGGCAGAGAAGGCACTAGATATATAAATAAACAGGGAAGGCACTGTATAATATATATATAAAAAAACAGCTAAGGGGATAGATATATAGATAGATAGGAAGGAAAGGCACTATATGATAGGCAGACAGGGAAGCTGCTATATTATAATAAAATTACTGTTATTACTATATAGATAGACTGGGAGTTCAGGCAGGCAGAACAGCGAAGGTTAAAAATAAATAAATTTTCCCACCAGTGGGGAATCGAACTCAGATCTCTTGAGGTACACCAAGTCTGCTGCACTTGAAATGTTACCAGTACGCCACAGAAGCTGTTGTAAAACTCTTTGGCCTTCAGGCTTCACACATTTTATAGTTTATGCCTACATTTTGCAACAATTATTACTAAAATATGAAAAAGTTTCTGTTTTAACATTGTGTTTACACAGATTACTGTAGAAACGGAACACACATGAAATGTGTGTGTTCCAAATAACAATCTATTATTTTCACTCTAAAACTCTACTTCACTCCCAGATAATCGAGGCATGAGCTGGGAGAAGTTTGTGCACGTTCTAAGTAGGTGGGGGGAATGAAATAGCTGGCTGCTTGCAGTTTGTTTTTACATTTACAGGACAAAGGAGGCTGCCGGATAGGTGAGAATGGTTTTAAGAAGCTATTTAAGGTGGGACGGATCTACGAGTTTTTTCGTAGACTCTGGTAATTCTAGTGTTAATAATCGTCATGTGGGAAAAGGTTGACTCGCATAAATAAGTAGAGCCGAATAATGCAGTCAAGGAGCTTTTGAATTCAGCCGAGTGAAAAATGACGGCTGTCCGATTAACTGCGATTTTAGTTCCCTCTCCTTTCTCTTTCTCAGATCGCTTTTTGGAAGGACGTCAATTTCGTAGTTTTTATGAACAGTTCAAAAATGCCTTTCCACATTTTCCTTCTTTGGAATAGCAATGATAGATTGACAGATCAGACAAACGCACTTCGATTGGTGACATTGTGAGAAAAAAATCCTCTTGCAATTCCACATCCAGCCCATACTCTCCCCAAACAATTTTTTTTTTAAATCCCTTCTTTAGTCGATATAAATTGGAAGGCTAACTAGATCACAGCCGGAGTTTTGCAGTAGCTCGTGCATTTTATCGTGTGTGCGGGATGACCAGTGTGTTAGAAGAGAAGAGATCTCAGACTGGCCGCCCTGTATGTCAATCAAGTGGCAATTACCATAGGGAGGATATATGATAGACTAACGTTTAAAAAAATTTTTTTTGAATGCCACGCGATCTACCTGCACTACCTTTGCGATCTACCGGTCGATCATAATCAACGCTTTGGGCACCCCTGAGCTAGTGTATAGATGAAAAGATGTGAATGAAAATATGGGTCAAATCGTGTCCCTTACTAATTCACTATGGTACACTGCATTTTATGTTCCAGTGCAGGAAGATTCAGTACTACAAGGGATGAGTGGCAACTCTAATGGTATGTGTGGATGAAAACAATTATCAAGAAACCACACAGGAAACAATAATAGACTTGGATTCATTTGACACTGTTTCATTAAGTGTGAAGTGCGCTCAAATTGATTGGATTAAATTAACATTTAGGGGCTGTGGTAAAAATGTAATAAGTTAATGCACATGATATATCTCTAATAGTATGTAGCATTAATATTATTAGGTCACTGGAGCTGCTTACTCTTGAACATGCTATAGTTGAGAAAAACTCCTGCTTTTCCAGCTGTTTTTCTACTTTTCCTAGTGATTTGGGTTTTGTTGATGGTCATTGGAAAACACAATTTTACAAGAAAGTGTATTCTTTTGAATTGAAATGAGTAATCTGTTGGATTTTTTTCATCAGTTGTATGTAGCCCCTTTTAAAGTCTGCCAATATGAATGTTGTGAAGCCCAGGCGTGTACAGCCACCCTAACCCCTGACACAGACAGGCAGTACACAGGTTTAACACAACACCCAGGTTTATTTACAGTTTTTAAAGTGCGCAAAACACCATCACCACAACACACAGTCCCTTCTTTCCGCCAGTCCTTCTCCCTCGACTCCTCCTTAGGCTTTGTCCTTTCCTTCCAACTCTGCCCATTGAACGGAGTGAGGTGGCTCCTCTTATTCAGGTCCTGGGAATGTTCCAGGTGGCTCATAAGTATTACCTGGAATCACTCCCAGGTGTGCTGGAGGTCCTTTATAGGGCTCTGCAGCTCCCACTGGCAGCCCCCACAGAACCCAACAGGGCTGCACCAAAATCCAGCTCAGAAGCATTCAGTTGAATAGAGGCAGGAGCAAAGTGACAGAGAACAAAATGCTGCATAAGTGAGCTGACCTTAAAGTTTCATAACAGCCTGTGATATATTTGGTATTCACTATTTTTTGCAGCTGGTTCGCATGGGTAAAGTTTTAAGTTGTTCTTAAGTGTGTTTCTTTTGTATCTGCTTTATTCAGAACTGTGATCAGGGGCTGGGGGTAAATGAACCAGTACAGATAACAGCTCTCATCTTCGTTAAGCATCTAAGAGTGCCAGTAGTCAACAGGGAAAACAGTACTTGCTTAAAGTACATAAAGCTTTCTTTCTTCAATGAGCTTTGTTGCACCTTCTCTTTTCATTTTACAATGTGATCATGTCTCTTTTCATTCATCTGACCACCCTATTGGCTATTTGCGTGACCAGTCAGTCACTTCTGCTGAGTCTTTCATTTGCAAAATGCATTTTGAGAGCGCAGACAGAAGCATTTGAGTTAGCATAATACTTAAAGGCATTTGTGAGACATTTGGGTATTTAGTTTTTTACTATTGTATTTTTTTAACCCTGAAATATTGATATATCAGAATACCCTTTCTTAGCAGATAGCTAATGACCTAGATATAACATTCTACCAAATTTCAGGTTTTTACATGAATAAGTCAGTCAGCTTTGCATTTTATATACATATTGCAAAATATGCATACTTTTTATCTATTTATTTCTTTATTACTTATTTAATTGCATTGTATTATTTTTATCAGACATTCTCAAAAGAAATAAAAGTAAAAAATTCATTGTACTGTACTATGTACACATAACAATAAACTTGAGAATGACTTAACTTAAAGATGTAAGTAAAGATAAGGGGTGACATAGGATACAGTTGTGTCCCAGTCAGGAAACTCTGCTTAATTATTATAGACATGAAAAAAGTCAGATTAAAGGACATTAAAAACAGTGTCTTCTTCACTATAGATTTGCACTCTTTTATATCAAAGTCATAAGAAGAGGCAGTTTGGGATGGGGCAAAATTGACATGACAGTTTTTCCTCCACTCTAAGAGTGGAAACAAAAACCAAGTTAAAGACTGTTTTACACTCTCTCTCCTTCCCCTGTGTTCTCTCAAAATGGAGCCATTAAGACACACACCAGCTCACATTTTTGAAACGTTCAATGTAAATCCTAGAGTAACAAACCTATTTGCAGTGATGTCATTTTAGTACTGATGGTGGAAATTGTGGCTTTAATAATATTTTCAGTTGCTGCATGATTTTTGCTCATTGTTTTAAAGATATGCCTCACTGCTTTAGGCACATAAACAGTGGCACAGGTTCCGGTTCTAAACAAGTGTGGAACTACTGTTGGCAGAGGAAGCTAAAAAAATAGAATTTTAAAAATGGACATATTACAACACTAAAAATGACATAAAATGAAAATCAGACATGTGGCTCCATATTCCAACTGACACATTTGGATGTTCTACCTTTGAGGGCCCAGGTAGAAACAAAGGAAACAAAAGCTTACACTGATAAAGGGTGAGTTTCAAAATCTTTTTTATTTAGTGGAGAAGATAAATTATTATTTCCAGTGACAAAGGTCAAGTTTAGTTCACTTTGTAGAATCTTGAAGAATCTGGACACAACAACATATCTGATGGAGGATGGATAGTCCATAAACCCCTTTCTCCTATCAAACTATGCTAAATATGTTGTTAGTGACCCAAGTAGACAAATTCCAAAAACACCAAAGCCATCTCAACAAAACTTACAAATTTAGGCAGAAGACTGTGTTTGTGACATAAGTGAAAAGGTGAAGTGGAGATCGATGTGAGGATAATTATTGCCTTTTGTAGAAATTACTGAATGAAAATCTGTTCATATATTTTTATCAAATATTTATTGAAAGCAGTAGAATATAAATAAAATGGAAGCTTCAAAGCCAAAGGTAGAGCAGTGCATATGTTTACGTAAAAGAAAAGATAGCAATACCCTCCTCCGATGGAGGTACCTTTAAATCATAAGGCTGTTTCAATGAACATTCCCTAGATGTACAGAAACATTAACAAATAAATATTCAGAAGGTTTCAGTTTCTTGATAAAAGAAATGTTTTTAAAAATACCAGACCATTGCAGGGGAAAGGAAATTACACAAATCATTTTGCCAAACTGCCTGTTTGGTTAAAGGACAATGAAATGCATCACATACTGTATATTAGCATGCAAAGCAGTTGTTTTTTGTAGGAAATTATTAAATTAAATAATTCAAAAAGAAGGTAGAATAAGCAGTGAAGGCAGAGAGATCCCAGATATTTTGAGGAAAAATCAAAGATGCAGTAAGAAAAAGAACAAGCACAAGGAGTATCATAATGTTTCCTTAAAAAGTGAAATGTCTGAAGATAACTCTGATCAAAAATATCTCCTAAAGAAGCAATGCCATGCTTGGACCAAGCTGAGTATGACACTGGGCCATTTCATATAAAACATGTAATTAAGAAGTGTCCCAATGCCTCTCCACAATATACGAAATGGAGTGCATAAGATATAATCTAGCCAAGAGAGATAGCTTGGGATTAGAATTTTACAGCAGTAACAGGAAAGGCTCCAAAATGGTCTGGGAAGAGAAAAATTTAATCCAATCATTAATCAAGAAGATGAAGATGAATATTTGGCTGGAACTATCCAATGCAGTTGGTGTCATATTATGAGGTGACAGTGGTAAAATTCTAGGTGAAGAAAAAAATAACCCATTAGGTGAATTTTTTAATTAATGTAAGGTGCTTAAATGCTGATTTTTTTCTTGCTTCAAATGAACACAGACCGTACAGAGCTGACCCTTATCAACTGCAGAGGTGAAGCTGCGGTTAATAACACATTCATATAATTAAGTCACTGGATAACATTAACTTTGAGGATTGTCAGTCTGGAGTGAAACAATAGCAGATGCGTTCAGGAATTTAATCCATAACATTCTGAAGTATATGTTGATCATTAAAGGATAACAATGACTGCATAAGAGAAAAAAAGTCAGGCTCCAAATATTTAATCAATCAGGCAATATAAATGGATGGCAGGAAAGTATAATGTTGATAGTAGTTATTAAGTGATAGCTAGGTACATTTATACCAGGGAATTTTATACCCTAGAAGAAATTCAGGATGAGTTTGAAAGTCTTAAACAGGACCAGTATATAATAATATCCTGCATGCCATCAATGAAAAATAATAAGATATCATTCACATTGAGTGATATCTTTTGATGAGTGACACTTCTAGTAATTGGGTTTATTAAGTCATAAGAGTGAAGAAATGGCAAGAGACTCCAGAATGAGATTAAACAATAGTGGAAACAGAGACATCCCTGTCTAGTACCTTTAAGGATTGGGAATGGTTGGGAGATGTCAATGTTAGTTTGGATAATAGCCATACGAAGAAAGATAATGTTTGAACCATATTAATAAAATATGACCCAAGGCGCATGTGATGAATCATATACCAAAGAAACCACCTGCTAATCCTATTAAACTTATTTCCTATGTCAAAGAAGGAAAAACCAGCTAAGCAGCTTATTGAGGGGACACATCTAAAACATGCGTGTCAATGTCGCACCCTTACGTGTTCTTTTTCTGCAGTTATATTCTTGAATAGAAGCACACTTGTTCTGTTATATTTGTACCTTTTGTGAAAGTGTTTACAGTATTTGATATTTGGAATTCAGGCTTCACACATTATACACTTCATGTCTACATTTTGTCAATTATTACTAAAACATGAAAAACGTTTCTGTTTTAACAATGTGTTTACACGGAACACACATGAAATGCATGTGTTCCAAATAACGATTTAGTATTTATAAAAGGTGCCATTTTGATTGACTTCTCACTCTATACAACTCTAAGCAACTGACACGCAGGGAAACAGACTTGAGCTGAGAAAACAGTGTGACGGTGGGGGGATGTGATAGTAGGCTGCTTGCTGCTTATGGACACGTTTACAGGACAAAAGACGCTGATGGAGAGGTGTGAAGTGATTTAATGTGGGACGGATCTACGAGTTTTTTTCGTAGGCTCTGATAATTCTAGTGTTAAATGAATACAAAAGTGAAATTCCAGCCTCTAGAGGGGTTCTTCTGGGCTGGCTATATTGCACTGAGTGAGGTTCTTAGTAGACTGTTCTTGTGAGTTTATTGTGCTTTGGTTGTTGTAAATATTTTTTCTTCTTGTATATATTTTGATAAATATCTCTAGATTTGCTTTGGTGGAGGTATTTATTGGGTTGTGGTTAATGATGCACTGTTTATTTTGGTATATAAACATTTGTCTTTTTCTGTATTTTGAATATTGTTGTGGTTAAACCTGTATTATACTATGTTTGGAAGAGCAGCTTCCTAAATTGGATTACTATGGAGGAAGACTGCTTTATTTTTGTTTTTGTGTATATATGGGTTTCACTATTTTGTGTGCATTTTTCTTTTTCATTTGGGACTTTCAGTCAGCACTGTAAATACTGCATATACATCATTATTTTGGGCTCCGTTTCATAACTGTTTTTGTGTGTCCTTTTAGGTTTTGGGCTGGGTATTGATATATATATTCCACAGGACGTTATTTTTTCTTTTTATTTTTGTACACGTGTAAATAAATTTTCACTTTATTTTTGCAAAAACCAACCCTGTCTTACACCACCATCCTGGTCACACTCAATCTCTCATACTAGACACTTAGAGTGTAGTCTGGTGTCCCCCATTTCCCATTACACGGGGTGTCACACTTCATCTTGATAGCACATGCAGGCACTCCTGACAGAAGCAACAAAAAACATATTCTGTGACAAATTTATTTATGCTCACATTTCATGCTCTATTCATCATTTATATGTGTATTTATTTATTTAATTTTGTCCAAAATATTTATCCATAGTTGTCATGGATAAATACATAAATTAAGTTTAACTTGAATAAACTGTTCATTTCTACAGTTAATGAAAAAATGCCCTATTAAGCTGGGAAGCTTGATATATGCTTATATAACTCATAAAGCCAATAGTAGAAAAAGGTATTCCAAGTACATCCACAGAATCACATCAGTGCAATGAGTATGTGGGAACAGGAAATAAGAATATGCAGTCAAAATGGGGAGCAAACCCAAGGATTGAAAATCACCAATTACGGATCATTGGAGATCACACTCCCGATCCCAAGTGAAAAAAAGAATGCAAGACACTTGTACTTATTAGGGAAATTAAACTTTCATACAAATTCACATTATCAGAATTAGAATCTGCTAACAGCCTGCGATGATGACATTTTCTTTCTTGTCTTTGAGGTTGGCAACACCTTCAATTAATGTAAACAGGTCTTCTTTTAATTAACATCACAAGGGATGACACTGCTTGGGCACTTGTTTCATTTTCAAACATTTGAAGTTTGAGCAGATACTGTTGACTTTGGACACTACTTTCTTTGCCTTGCAAGGAGGTAGCACATGATTTTGTCAGGACAAGATATTTAACAGTATGACCTTATTCCAGAAGGCACTGTTCCGAGGAAAAACTCAAAACTAAGCAAAGGTAGCACAGTAAAAAAATATAGTATTTTGTTAAAAATTGAGAGGAAATTAACATGTGAAAATATAGCAAGAAGTAGGCAACTCTATGGAGCTAAACTAACTTGCTTCTGTCAATCACCCTGGGTCACATGGGCCCCCATCATTGGTAAATATCATATAATATCTTATATTCTATTTATTTTATGCTAGATAAGATGCAAAAGTTGATATGCTTGTTGGACATATATTTTATTTCATTTTACATTGTTTATTTTAGATGTCTTTTAAGAGTAATAATTATTTAAAACAGGAGAGGTAAATGTGCAGTAGATTAGATGAAAAAGTTACTTATTCTATATTTTAAGTTTGGCTAGGATGCAATATCTGTAATTAGTACCATTGGGTGATATTATAAGCAAAATATAAGAAAATATGTGTTACAGCTGCCATCTGGTGGCCAACTGAAGCATAACTACACTTAAAACTGCATAATCCATCTATTAAAAGTTCATGATATAGAATGGTCATGATATTAGAGATAGAGTGGTCATTGCCAAAAAAATCTTCACCACAAGATTTGAGAAAGATAATGCTCTCTCTATATCTAAGGTGATCATCTTGTTACACAACCAAAATACATTTGATTCAGTTTAAATCAAATTTCATTAAATGACATTTCAGTACAAAAATGAGAACAATAAAATCAACAAACTCTGCCATACAGCAGTTGTTCATCTTTAATGTCAATAGTTAACTGAAAGCTTTAGTTTGTTGAGAACTATTAAGTGATGCTTGATATGAAAATAGTATACTTATTCCACCTATTCCATCAACACTAGATAGTCTTGTTGACCACTATAACTCAGCCCTTCATTCAGCACTAGATAAAACAGCTCCTTTAAAACATAAGGAGGTTTCCTTTAAGCGTTCAGCTCCATGGTATAATTCAGAGCTACGATCTATAAAAGCAACTGGCCAATGCCTTGAGAGAATGTCACGTAAGTCCAAAACCCATAAAAACATAAAAGAAACACTTACTATAAGACTCAATAATCCAGAATTAACTGACTAGCGAAAAGCCCATTAAATAAAACTGCCACATTATCACAATGCTAGTATAGGAAGAGAATGGAAGTCAAAAATAGAAAAAGGGAATCTATATCTATATGTTACCATAATATTAGGATTACAGAATATACTGTTTCCATTAAAAAAAGTTGAATTGTGTGATAGAGCAGAAAATAAAGGGCTCAGAAGGAAAGGGAAAAGGATAAGGCAGCAAAAGCCTCATTAAAGTCTAAACCAGCCTCAAGTTCATGGTACGGCCTCCCAGACACAGACCTGGAACAGACAAAAGGTACAAACCTGCCAGGATCTGACATGACAGCATCAGCAGCTTCAGCTCTAGCCTCTGAGCTCTAGAGTTAGTGGGAACGAAACTGCAAGTGAGGCAGGCAAGGAGCATTTGTCGACTCCAGGAGGATCATTGGAGCAGAGCATGGCCTTTTCATCCCCACTGTCAACTTCAGCTAATTCCACCCATAAGTCTGCAACATCATCTCCTAGTAAACTCACAATTCCACCTACAGAGATTGGGGAAGATTGAAATGCACTGTCTGAGCTGAAAGTAATGATCACCGCACTTGGGGAGAACATAAATAATATATGCCGAGACGTAAAGAAGAACAATAGAGAAATAAAGAATGAAATGTAGGTCTCTAAAGGAGAAACATAAGAAACTACAGCTGGATATGAAAGACCCAGAGCAACATTTAAGTACTAAGTTTACTATAACCTTCAAAGAAATACTACAAAAAACTGATGAAAAAATACTGGAAAATACAAGTAAGTTAGACAGTAAAATTAAAGTACTTGCTGCTTAGCTTGAAGATGTTAAGCAAACATTCACAACCCCTGTTGAAATAGTTGAACAATCGGCTTCCGCAACAGCGTCAAAATTAGTATATAATGTTCTCATGGACAAATTGGCAACACTGGACAATAGCTGTAGAAGGAACAACATGAGAATTGATGGTCTTTCTGAAAAATGGGAAAGTCCAAACCCAGTGAATAAAATAATTAGAGAGGACTTGACATCAAGATCTCTGCAGCCTACCATATATGTGGATCGAATGCCACAAAACCAAAATGCCTAATTCTTTGTTTCGAGAACCTACAGACCAAACAAAATCTTGTGACCTTTCTCAGACAGAAAGCTGAGATTATTTTGGAAAATACCCGCATTCGTATTTTCCCAGATTTCTCACCTGCTACAGCTGCTAAACACACCACATTCTACAACATTAAATACTGCCAAAATAGAGCTGAAATCAGATACAGCCTCTTGTACCCTGCCAAACTGTAAGTGGTTGTTGAGCACCACTTTCACATTTTTAGTTCTCTGGACAAAGCAGATGAAGAGATGAGAATACTGATCCAGACTTTCTATTGAAACACACGATCATGAGTCACACAGTGTTCTGGCCAGGCAAAGAAGATCCTACTTGAAGCTTGCATTTTGAACCCTTTGTAAAGCAAAATTTGCTGTAACTATACATTTCAATTTTTGTTTTTTTACTTTATTTTATATTTTACTCAGTACAAAACAAAGATATTTGAATACAGGTGTTGTTTGCGCATTTCATTTTCAACCAGTTGTTACAGTGGTAACGCTGCTCCATCATGGACCATTGCAGATGGTGCAGTGGATACAAGACTGTTTAGCAGCTGTTACTGTTATTTGTTGAACTCTGCTCTCCCTTTGTCTTGTCATTTATTAACACACCTGTCAGTCACGTCCCATACTCACAGTGGTGTCATAAATGTCTATGAAACTCACGTAAAGCATGTAGGTCCCATAATATACATTTAAATACAATTCACCCCATGTGTCTCACGTAGGCACCCCTTTACCTCTTGTTTCAGTCACGTCCAAAGCGTATCTTTAAGGTATATGAACCCCTGGGTCTGGTTAGTTGTGCTGTGTCTTGAATTGGCCACAGAAGCAGATTCGGTTTTGTATACCTTCTCCATGTCTGCAACAGTGGAGTTTGGGCTGTATAAGTTGAACTGAGTGCTTGTGTAGTGAGCTACACCCAAAGACAACTGCTGCTTTCAGGCGATTCAGGACAGGCAAAGTCAATAAAAGCTGAAAGGCTTAAGGCATTCCGAACCCAATTTAACCCTGTGTGAACTGTATTTCTTGTTGTTTACGGCCACAAGAAATACCAATCTATATTGGAAAACTGAGCATCAAAGGACCTTACTGCGCTTCAATGTGTCAATAGGCAGAGTTGATTTAAAAGATGCCGTGAAGATGCTGCGCTCCGAATCATTGAAATCAATGAAAGCACTCGATTCAAGACTTTTGTTGCCAACAGAATCTCCGTGATCAGAGATCATTCACAACCTTCGCAGTGGAGGTATGTCACATCTGCCCTTAATCCAGCTGATCAAGCATCTAGAGGGCTAAGCATAGAAAACTTTCTCAAAACCACCACATGGTCACAAGGCCCAATCTTCTTATTGAAACCCGAACGTGAATGGCAAAAAAGACCAGATCAACTGAACGATTCACTCTTTGAAGATGATCCAGAAGTTAAAACGTGTGCAGTTAACATGACAAGAATAGAGGAGGCAATCGAGCCCACCAACAAACTAATCACCTACTTTTCAGATTGGCTACGCTTCAAGAAAGCAGTGGCTTGGTTCCTCAAGTTTAAAAACATACTACTGCACTTAAGAAACGAAAGAAAAACATTCCAACTAGAAATCAGTCAATCTAAAAGTAATCCAGAAGAACAAAAATCACTCATCGCAAAGCACATGAAAAGGTATAAACGGACCTTAAAACCAAACCCAATTTCTCTAGAAGACTTAGTTAAAGCTAAAACAGAGCTTATTCACCTAAGTCAATGGCAAGAATTTCCAGAAGAATTAAAGGCTCTAAAGAAAAAGACTTGTGTTAAAAAGAACAGTCAAATCTATAAACTTGACCCGATCTTACAAGATGGAATACTGAGAGTTGGAGGAAGACTCTGCAAAGCTGCAATGCCCGAATAAGCTAAACATCCTGCAATTCTTCACAAGCATTCACATGTTGCTTCTCTCATATTGCAGCACATTCATAAACAAATCAGACATTGTGGGCGCAACTATGTGCACGCAAAGTTACGCCAAAAATACTGGATACCTCAAGCAAACTCAGCCATTAGAAAAATAATTTCAAAGTGCACAATGTGGAGAAGCTATAATGCGAAAGCTGGTGAGCAAAAAATGGCAGATTTGCTAGAAGATCGCCTAGCACCCAACCAACCACTGTTCACTAATGTTGGAGTCGATTATTTTGGCCCCTTTCTAGTCAAAAGAGGACGAAGTCTAGTCAAAAGGTACAGAGTAATCTTCACGTGTTTAACAACCAGAGCTGCACATATAGAGATTGCACATAGCTTAGACACTGATTCTAGTATCCAAGCCATACTCCGATTTACGAGTAGAAGAGGACAAGTTAAAATCATGAGCTTAGACAATGGAACAAATTTTGATAGAGCAGAAAGAGAGCTACGAGAAGCTACTAAAAACTTGGAACAAGAAAAAATCGGCAACGCAATGATGCAGGAAGAAATCAAATGGATTTTTTTTTGTGAAGTTTTATTAATTTTATTGCAATCCATACAAATCAATCAATTTTTACAAAAAGAAAAATTGAGTTAAGAACAAATCAATCCCCACCCCTGAGAGAGAGAGCAAGGCAAACGGCATGAAATTTAAGGCTTGTAAACATACCTAAATTAATAAATTTGATAAGCCAATAGAGATGAATGCAGAAGACAAAGAAATACGGAAATAATTGCTTCCTCTGTGCTTTAAGGGCTTATTTTAAAATATTACTGATTAGATCCTGCCATGTTTTGAAAAAAGTCTGTACGGATCCTCTAACTGAGTATTTGATTTTTTCCAATTTCAAATAGTATAACACATCAGTTTCCCACTGACTTGAAAGAAGAGAGTTTGAGTTCTTCCAGTTAAGCAGAATAAGTCTGCGTGCCAAAAGTGTAGTGAGTGCAATCACAATTTGTTTGTCTTTCTCCACTTTAAACCCATCTGGAAGAACCCCAAAAACAGCTGTTAATGGGTTAGGAAGGATTGTGAGACCAAGGCTGTCTGAAAGGTAATTAAAAATTTTGGTCCAGAATAATGTTAATTTGGTGCAGCCCCAGAACATGTGACCCAGTGAGGCTGGGACTTGGTTGCAGCATTCGCAGATTGGATCATGCCCTGGAAAACATTTTGGAGAGTTTTAGATGAGACAGATGTGCTCGATATATAATTTTGAGTTGTACAATTGTATGCTTTGCGCATATGGAGCTCGAGTGAATTCTCTGCATTGCTACTTTCCACTCCTTTTCTGATATATTAATTGAGAGATCTTTTCCCAGTGTCCTCTTGGATCTTTGAAAGGGAGGGACTGTAAAATGATTTTATATATTGCAGAGATGGTGTCTGAGTCCTTGAGATTGAGCAATATTTTTCCAGCATGGATGAGGGTGCAAGATGAGGAAAATCGGAAGGTTCTGTTTAACAAAGTTCCTGATTTGAAGATAGTGAAAGAAATGTGTAGCTGGAATGTTAAATTTGGAATGTAATTGTTCATAGGATGCAAAGACGTTGTCTATATAAAGATCTCTAAGCAAGTTAATTCCAAATTTTTCCAGATATTAAAACTGCATATGTTTTGAAGGTTGAAAGAGGTGGTTCTCTTGCAGAGGTGCCACAGATAGAAGCTTCTCCGTCTTAAAATGCTTTCTACATTGGTTCCATATTCTAAGTGAGTGAAGCACAATTGGGTTATTAGTATATTGCCAATAACTTGTGTTTATTGGAGCACAGAGCAGGGAATATAAAGAAGTACTGCAGGATTTTACTTCTATTTCGGAACAAGCCTGTGTATGTTCTTCTATTTGTGTCCAGGTTTTTATCGCTTGTATATTTGCTGCCCAGTAATAAAACTGGAAGTTAGGTAGAGCCATGCCACCTTCTGCCTTTTGTCTTTGTAGGGTCCTTCTTTGGATGCGTGGATGTTTTGAGTTCCAAATAAATTAGGTTATTGTTGAATCTAATTGCTTAAAGAATGATTTATTAATGTATATTGGGATGTTTTGAAATAAAAAAAGGAGCTTAGGAAGAATATTCATCTTAACAGTGTTAATTCTTCCAGCTAGTGTGAGATGAAGGGTTGACCATCTATGCAAGTCTTGCTTAATTTTTTCCATGCAGACAGCGAAATTTTGTTGATAAAGAGCTTTATGTTTACTTGTGATGTTTACCCCTAGGTATTTAAACTGTTCTGCAATGATAAAAGGTAGGGTGTCTAATCTAATATTATATGCTTGAGAATTCACTAGAAAGAGTACACTTTTATTCAGATTAATAGGCCAGAGATCTTTTGAAATTCTGTGAGTGCTGTTAAGACTGCAGGCACAGAATTTTCTGGGTCTGATATATACAGTACCATATCATCTGCATATAATGAAATTTTCTGTTCCAGTCCTTCTCTGATAATCCCCTTTATCTGATCAGTATTTTGACAATGTATTGCCAGTGGTTCAATGGCAATTGCAAACAGTAGCTGTGACAAGGGGCATCCTTGTCTAGTACCAAGTTCTAGTTTAAAGTAGTCTGAACAAATGTTGTTGATACAAACTGAAGCTTCTGGATTAGTGTACATTAATTTGATCCATGCACAAATGTTCGGGCCAAAACCAAATTTCTCCAATGTAGTGAAAAGGTATTTCCATTCAATCATGTCAAATGCTTTTTCTGCATCCAATGATAATAATATTTCTGGGGTGTTTGATTAAGTTGGTGAGTATATTATATTAAACAGGCGTTGAAGATTTGAAGATAAATCCAGTTTGATCTTGTGATATTACCGAGGGGAGCACTTTCTCCATCCTTCTAGAATTTCTTATAAAATTCTGCAGGGTAACCGTCAGGGCCTGCTGCTTTCCCGCCTTGAAGTGACTTTATAGCATCTAGTAATTCTGATAACGCCAGAGGTTTATCAAGTTACACTAAAAGTATCTGTCTGTGGCATTTGTAATGTATCCAGAAATGCATTAGATTATGTATTGTCTTCTTTAAACTCAGTAGTATATAGGGATTTGTAGCAGTCTCTGAAAGTGTGCATTATATTTTTGTGGTCGATGATTTTATCTCCATTTGTGTTGGTAATTACTGAGATTGCGTTGCGCACTTCTTGCTTGTGAATTTGTTGTGGTAAAAGCTTATTAGCTTTCTCTCCATGTTCATAGTAATGATGTCTGGATTTATAAATTAATTGTTCAGTTTCTTTAGTTGTTAAGAGGTTTTGTTCTGAATGCAGAGCCTGCCATTTCCTATAGAGTCTCGCTTGGTAGTCTGGCATGTTCTTCATCTATTCTAGGAATTTCACTTTTTATCTCTGCTACTTTCTTGGTTTCTAATTTATTTCTGTGGGAAAGATATTAGATAATCTGTCCTCTTGAGAAGGCCTTAAGAGTTTTTCAGAGTATTCCTGCAGAAATCTCTGAGGATGTATTTGTCTCTAGGAAGAAATTGATTTGTTTGGATATGAATTCTGTACAATTCTCGTCTGCTAATAGAAGTGGATTGAGATGCCATCTGCGAGGTGAGTGTATGAGGCTTAGTAACTTTAGCTCCAAGATCAGAGGTGCTTGGTCAGAAATAACAATAGCATCGTATTTGCAAGATTTAATCATAGGCAAGAGGTTATTATCTATAAAGAAATAATCAGTCCTTGAGTAGCAATGATGTACTGGTGAGTAGTAAGAGTATGGGTTTAAAAACCTCCAGGGGTCTGATAAGTTGTGATCAGTTATAAACTTTGTAATTATCTGTGCGGTGTTAGATGCCGTTCCCCTTGTGGAAGAAGTCCTATCTAAGAGTGGATTTAAAACACAATTAAAGTCCCCATCCATTATAATTTTATGAGTGTTCAGATTGGGAATGGATGCAAATAAATTTTGTATAAATTTCTTATCATCAACATTAGGTGCATAAACATTTATCAAAATCATTTTACAGTTAGATAAGTCTCCCATGACTATTACATATCTCCCTTCAGGATCCAATACTACATGTGATGTTACAAATGAGACTGTTCTATGTATGAGAATTCCCACATGTCTAGCTTTGTTTGGTAAAACTATAATGGAACATTTGGCCAGTCCAGTCTTTTTGCAGCTGGAACTGATCCTTGCTGAGTAAATGGGTCTCCTGTCAAAATACTATTTTAGCATTTAGAACTGTTAGGTGAGAGAGTACTTTCTTTCTCTTTAATTCGTGATTCAGGCCTTTACATTCCAGGTCACGAAGTTAACTGTCCCATCATGGAGACATTGATTCTGGATTCATCCAGCCTATTATTACGTTGGTAGTTATAATTATAAAGATTAAAAGGATAGATTATGGATAGATCAAGCCTGCTCTTTTTCTCTCCCCCTCTTAACCCACCACCTTTCCTTTTTGCCTCCCCACGTAAAGCTAGAACCCACTTCACACAGTCCCAGTCCTCTGACATACCCAGAGACAGAGCACGTCCAAAGCAAAACAAGCCCCCACGCAGCAGTGTTTTAGGGTTAAAAAATAGAGATATTTATTACCAATATAGTCTAAAAAACTGTGCACTTAGAATATATATAATCTTCAGCAATCTTAGTGTATTAAGATAATACACCCGGATAATAAACCCGGGGAATGGCGTTAGAAAGTGGTCCAGAATAAGCATAATAAGTCTTAATGCAATACAGTAATCCCTCCTCGATGTGGGGGTTGCGTTCCAGAACCCCCCGCGATAGATGAAAATCCGTGAAGTAGAAACCATATGTTTGTATGGTTATTTTTATATATTTTAAGCCCTTATAAACTCTCCCACACTGTTAACATTATTAGAGCCCTCTAGACATGAAATAACACCCTTTAGTCAATAGTTTAAACTGTGGTCCATGACAAGACAGAGATGACAGTTCTTTCTCACAATTAAAAGAATGCCAACATATCTTCCTCTTCAAAGAATGTGTGTCAGGAGCAGAGAATTCAGAGAGAGAGGGAGAGAGAAAAGCAAACAATCAAAAAATCAATTAGTGCTTTTGGGCTTTTAAGTATGCCGAAGCACCGCGATAAAGCGGCATTTTGTAGAGGAGTGTCCGTATCCTCTGTGCAAACAGCCCCCTCTGCTCACACCCCCTCCATCAGGCAGAGAGAATGAGAGAGACAGAGAAAAGCAAACAATCAAGCACCGCGCGGGAAGCATATCGTATATCATTGAGGAGTTTTATTTAATATGTAATACATGCTCTGATTGGGTAGCTTCTAAGCCATCCGCCAATAGCGTCCCTTGTATGAAATCAACTGGGCAAACAAACTGAGGAAGCATGTACCATAAATTAAAAGACACATTGTCCGCAGAAATCTGCGAACCAGCGAAAAATCTGTGATATATATTTAGATATGCTTACATTTAAAATCCGATGGAGTGAAGCCGCAAAAGTCGAAGCGATATAGCGAGGGATCACTGTAATAGCAATAGCAATAAACCAAGGGTATGATGTTGAACAGTCTCGTATAGAGTAGAGAGAAAATAATTAGATAATAAAAAAAAAAGAAAAAGTAATTAAGCACAATAAAACAAAAACAGATAGCGCCCGAGTAATAATGAGAATATATAATGATAAAAACCTGTATTGTAAATAAGTAGATTATTAATCCTTGCCATATCATTAACGGCCATGACTCACTATTATGTATCAGAATAGTCCCGGGATTAGCTTTCTTAATTCCTTTTCTGCTTCTTCCTTGCTAGCAAAGACATAGAATTGACCTTGCAATTTCACTTTCAGTTTAGCTGGATACAAGAGGCTGTATTTGATGTTGACTTGCCGTAACCACTGTTTAATGTTGTAGAAGGCTGCGCATTTAGTAGCTGGTGCTGGAGAAAAGTCAGGAAGATACGAATATGGTTATTTTCATATATAATCTCTTGCTTGTGTCTGAGGAGTGCCAACACCTCTAGCTTAAATGATAATCTTTCAAAGCGAATAATAAAAGATCTAGGTCAAACGGTATTTGATCCGCGTACGCGATAAGCCGCTGCTATCTCAGAATCTGCTTTAAAGTCCTCCCCAATTATTTTAGAAAAAAGTTCAGCTGCGAATATCACAGGGTTTGGACTTTCTCGATTCTCAGGCAGACCTTCAATTCTGACATTATTCCTCCTGCTTCCATCTTCCAAAGCAGCCAGTCTGTCTCTGAGTTTTTTGCATTCGGAGCTGACATTTACTGCTTTTTCTTCGGCACTGGCAGCTAAATTTTCGGCTGTTTCAATCCGAGTCGTGAATGTCTCCTTTACATCCTCCAGTTGATCAGCAAGCGTGCTCAGTTTAATCGAGTTTTCCTGAATGTGCTCTTCAATTTTACCCAGCATATCTTTAAAGACTTATCCTGCTGCCGCATCTGTCGCAGCTCCTGTTGCAGCTCCTGTCGCAGCTTTTCATTTGCCTGATGCAGCTCCTGTCGCAGCTTTTCATTTGCCTGATGCAGCTCCTGTCGCAGTTTCTCATTTGCCTTTACCCTTGCCTTCTCATTTGCCTTCTCACTTTTCTTTATCTCTTGCATGAGCTCAGTGAACATCACCTTCAGTTCAGGCAGTTCAATTCTGCTTTCTTGCACCGTAGGTGACGCAGCAGGCTCTATTGTAGCCGGTGTCCCCGCTTTTCCAGGCTTGCGTGGAGTAATCGAAACCGCAGACTGCAAGGCCTTTTCCAGTTTTAGGTGATCTTCTCCAATCGGCGAGCTATCGAGACCTGCTTCACTCACGCTCCTACATTTGCTCCCCATTTCGCTTTCAGCCAGCGATGATGTAGCGGAACGTGGTCCCGAGGAGTCTGTACCTTCGCCCATCTAATCCAGGTCTGTCTCTGAAAGGCCGTATCTTAAACTAGGGCTTGCTGATCTTAGCTTGGGTGCAGCTTTAGTTTTCTGTTCTTTCGGACCCCCTTTCTTGTTGGCTTTGTTTATATATGCTTACATATACTGTAGCAGTGCCCCTCGGGTTGAATAAATGCAGGATATCTCAGGATAATAAGCAGATAATATGAACAATAACACCGCTGCTAGCAGAGCTCCACTTCAGATGTCCATCTCTCGCAACGGCCGAAAAATCAAATGGATTTTCAATCCACCATCAACCTCTCATCAAGGTCGAGTGTGGGAAAGACAAATCAGAAACATAAGAAAGATCTTAAATTCAACATTAAACCAACAAACACTCGATGATGAAAATCTTCATACTATGATGTGTAAAGTGGAATCAATATCCAATAACAGAACCCTTACAAAGACATCAGATGATCCAAATAATTTAGAACCACCCACACCCGATCACTTGTTATTAATGAAGACAAAACCTGAAATGCCTCCTGAACTTGTTTCAGAAAATGAACCATACCCAAGAAGACGCTGGAAACAAATTTAATACATGGCTGATTTGTTTTGGAAAAGATGGACAAAAGAGTAGTTGCCAGTACTTCAAGAACCTCAAAAATGGCTTTCACCAAGAAGAAATTTTGAACCAGGGGACATTGTTTTAATTGTAGATAAAGCTACACCTCGCAATTCCTGGGTAATGGGTCGAGTCATCAAGACAATGCCAGATGCCAAAGGTGCAGTCAGAAGAGTTTGTGTCCAAACCAAAACCAGCACACTGGACAGACCCATGAATAAACTGTGCCTGCTTCAAGAAACAGCCAATGTCTGAAATACAAAATTTTTAAAATGCTTGTTTGAAGTGTTATTGCTAGTGATTTGAAAAGAATAGTTAATATAAAAGTAATTGGGTCATATTGATGTATAGTATAGTAATTGTCTCCTCTCCTGCATAGCCAATTAGGGGCTGGAAATGTAAGAGCCAATCTTGGAAAGTTAAAGTATTGAGTTAAACTCATATTAATGTTTGCTTGATTTGAATAGAATATACAGTAAATTTCTTCCATAGTCATAGCTTATGGTATAGTCTTTTCTCCGTATAAGTAAGAGATGGAACCTTCTTGCTATAACTGAGAAACAGTGTGATAATAAGTTCAATTTTGTTTAGAACAGGTCCCAGTACATAGGGACTTGAAAGGCCCATTTTCAACTCAAAAATGGGATAAGCATACAGTTTTCTGACCGTTTTTAAATGGTTCAGAAATGATAAATAAATAATAATAATTAGAGTTGTAACAAGATTAAGCTTAGAACTGAACTTTTCTTAACATGATTTTTTTCCTTTTTTGCTATTTTAATCTTTTTTGTGTGAACTGTTTTACTTTGAAACTTAACTAAACTTTTAAAAATGAAGTTGTTTTGTCTGTGGAATCATTTCTGTGCGTCAGGCTTTTGTTGAATCCCATTTTTTGAGTTAGAGCTGCTGAACTTTGGTATCTTTGGAAAAACGCAGCTACAGGGGTGCCTACGTGAGACACATGGGTTGCATTGTATGTAAATGTTGATTATGGGACCTACATGTTTTACGTGAGTTTCATAGACATTTATGACACCACTGTGGGTGTGGGACGTGAGAGACAGGTGTGTTAATAAATGACAAGACAAAGGGAGAGTACATTTCAACAAATAACAGTAACAGCTAACAACATGTGGGGCAGAGCACTCTCCGTCTGATATAATAACACTAATATTACTAAACAGTACATATAGGCAAACATTGTGTTAACTTATCCATTTTCCAGTAGAAAGACTTCTATGATAGGCCTGATAGAGCTTCTGGAGATGCCTTGAGAGGCAGTTTTACTTTCTATTTTTTGTTCAGTACCTACACTTCTAGGGAATACCAAGGTGACTAATCCAATAGGCCATTTATTGCATGATAGTGGACTCTCCTTCAACAACACAATGTCTCCTATTTGTAAATTTCTAGATCAGCAAGCCCATTTGCACCTGCTCTGCAAAGCAGAAAGGTATTCATGTCTCCAGCGTGTCCAGAATTCATTTGCAAAGGCTTGCACTTGTCTCCACTGGCTTTTAGAAAGATCATTCTCTGTGAAACCATGTGGAGGTGCAGACAGTCTATTCTGTGGCAACATGGAATCAAAAATTGCCCTTATATGACCAGGCTTCTGTGGATATGTTCTTAAAACTTGCAGGTACCAGCATTTTTCCCCTTCTTTCATTGGAGAGACTGGTTCTGCATGTCCATTTTCAAATATTTCCCCATAAAGCTGGTGAACTGTTCTTTCATCTTTGGTCTTCTGTATAAAGAGCGCTGCAAAGGGAGAAGGCGAGAAAGAGCCCGTTCATGATTCTTGGGGAGACGAGATTTGAAAAATCTGAAACGTAGCGGAGGAACCCAGCTATTTGCTTCATCTCTTCTAGGTTCCTTCTCCATAATTTTTAAAAAGACTTGGTTTTCAATTGAGAGGGCACACTTATTGTCTTTAGTTTTGTCAAATATTGACATGCCCAACACATCTTTATGTGGAGAGTTGATCAAGGAGGCCAATGGTGTTGGCTCCCCGCCATAAGTCAACCTCTTTCTCAAGGGAAGTTGGCTGTGTAAAGGCATGAAAAGTGAAGGTTGCCCATTTTCCAGAATATTTGTCTTGAAAGTATAAAGTATTAATTTGTGTGCATTTCCAAGGCAAACGTCACGTACAAGAACCCAAACTATGTCAAGTCTTTGAGCATAGGGTGTATTGTGAGGGCCATTAATTTGCTGTCTGACTTTGTGCACTCTGATGATGTCGCTTCCAAGCAACGGTAGAATGTGGGAATTAGTGTCCAATTCTGGGATATAGGCTGCCACAGACTTTAAGCGAGGGTGGTGAAGTGCTGCCTCTGGTGTTGGTATTTCTGAGCGATTGTTCAAAATCACGTTGCATTCAATAAGTGGAGGCAGGCCTGTAATTACTACTCCATTCACAGCCTCTATTTGGAAGCCAACTGCTTTCCATCCGATTGTCTCAATAATTCCATCATAGGTTTGTAGAGAGTAGGAGAATGGGCTTCTCTTTAGATGAGGGGTATTGATGTGATGATCAGGCAGTCCTGCTTGGTGGGCCAGTCTTGGGTAAATGGCATGTGCTGACTGTGATGACACTCTTTGGACATCTACAATTTCTCCTGCCTGCACCTTCGTAGAAATTGGGTGGTCACCTGAGATGCGCAAAGGACTCCTCAGCATGATGTCCTGTTGTGCTGCAGGTGACTTTTCAATTTTTTTGCGTGTAGGTGAGATAGGCTGAGAGGTGACAGCGTCAAGTGTGAGCCATACCGTCTGCTCCCATACATACTCTGTCATCCTTCCCATAGCTTGAGATGAGCTTCGGCGGCTGAGGATCTCATGATTTAGTAGATCTGTCCCAGCTTCTATTATTTCAGCTTCAGCTACTGCGGCGGCAGCTTCTTTTTTGGACTGAAGAGCCACTAGTGCTGCCTCCATTGCAAGTCACTTTGCCTTCATTCTTCCTTGTGCTCTTTTAATGGGAAGCTCTTTCTCTGTGAAGGATGCTTGTACACGCACAGCTTCAGCCAACGCACAAGCTTTGGTTATGGAACTTTTTGCTGATGCGTTGGAGTAGCGCGTTTGTCTCGAATTAGTCACAGAAACAGATTAGGTTTTATATACCTTCTCAATGTCTGCAACAGTGGAGTTTGGGCTGTATAAGTTGAACCGAGTGCTTGTGTAGTGAGCTACACCCAAAGAAAACTGACAATTTCAGGTGATTCAGGAGAGGCAAAGTGCATAAAGCTAAAACGCTTAAGGCAATAAGATCCCAGTTCGCCTTGTTGTTTACGGCCATGAGAAACAGCAATCTATATTGGTAAGCATAGCATCAAAGGACCTTACTCCGCTTCAGCGCGTCAGTAGGCGGAGTTGATTTAAAAGATGCCATGGAGATGCTGTGCTCTGAATCGTGGTGTGAATGCTGTCTTTCAGCCAAGTTGCCCCGAGATCCTCCCTTTGATCTCTGGCATGATCCCTGGCACAAATGTCCCTTTACTTAGCAGATGTGGAGCAATACTCCCTGGTCTGTCCCACGCTGTGGAATTGCCCTTTTACTAAGTTGCCGTAGGATCCTTCTTCGATCCGCGTATGGCCAGAACATTCCTTAACTTAGCTGCCTACATTCTCTTGCAGTCTGTCCCGTGACGTGGATTCGCCTTTTTACTTTTCTGCCTCACTTTGCGATGTCCATGCAACACGGCTGCAAAGAGCTTAAACAACTCTGCACATCCACATAAAAACGACAAGGGTGAGCTTTATTGAAGGCTTTTACTGGATGTTCCTCATTGTAAACTGAAATATATACATAAGAAACATACAGGTATTTACAGGTGTAGAACCAAAGACAATACATAATGATTTACGAAGTAAGTACATCGCTAAGGTAATTCGTCTATCTTGACTGTCTGTTTCTACTTTAAACCCCTTCTGTAATGCTACTGCTTTGCTAGGACATAATGGCTTAACAAAGTCTTCTGTAAAAGTGCACAACATTAATAATCTAATAACCAATCTTAATGCACGTAAAAAATCTAGGCAGAGCGGCATAAACACCAATAATTTAATTGCAATTACTACTTTAGATCAACAATGCATTAAAACTATAAAAACAGATTGTAGATTACATAAAAAATACATGCAGAGTGGCGCTAACAAAAATAACTTAGTTTCTGTTTCAAATACCAATAACACGCATAGAATTCAGCTCTACCCCTCTGAAACATTAAATATGGCACTATTAAATGTTAGAGCTTTAAGAAACAAGAAATTTTTTATCAACGATCTTATTAGTGAAAGAAACATTGACGGCGCGCCTTTTTAATTGAATCTGCGCCTCCAGATTACAGTTTTACTCGTGCAGACCGCCAGGGAAAAGGGGGTCGGCTTGGCAAACATTTACTCGAGCCGGTTAAAGTGTAAAGATGTTAGTTTTGGTAAATTTAAGTCCTTTGAGTATCTTGCCGTTGTTATTCATGGAGATTCTCACATTCTAGTTTTATCTGTGTATAGACCTCCTAAATTTAACGCGTCTTTCTTTGAGGAATTCTCTGACTTAATGTCAATTTTTATTACGAACTATGACACACTCTTAATAGTCGGTGACTTTAACTTTCATATCGATAATCAGTGTGACCTAAAAGTAAAGGAATTCATGAACCTCTTGGACTCTTTTGATTTTAGACAGCTCGTTAATCAGCCTACACATAAAGCAGGTCATACGTTAGACTTAGTAATTACCAAAGGACTAAAAGTTGATGTGAAGCAAATCATTGATATTGGTCTATCAGACCACTTTATTCTACTATTTAATATAGAAATAATGTTAGAAAACATTCATGAGAAGCATATGGTTAAAAAACGTTTCTTTGACTCATCAGCAGCTTTAAAACTTACAAATATTCTAAGTAATCAGTCCGTTTATAGTGCCAACTATAATAGCAAGGATGTAAATAGTAAGGTGGAAAATTTTAATTCTAAAGTAAGAGCTGCTGTTGACATAGTTGCACCTGAAAAGACAGTTAAAAAATCTTCTAGCATTGTTATTCCATGGAAGACTCAAAGAGTGTCTGATTTAAAAAGAACATGCCGTAGAGCGGGCGGCACAGTGATAGTGCTGCTGCCTCGCAGTTAGGAGACCCCGGTTCGTTTCCCAGGTCATCCCTGCGTGGAGTTTGCATGTTCTCGGCGTGGGTTTCCTCCGGGCGCTCCGGTTTCCTCCCACAGTCCAAAGACATGCCGGTTAGGTGGATTGGCAATTCTAAATTGGCCCTAGTGTGTGCTTGGTGTGTGGGTGTGTTTGTGTGTGTCCTGTGGTGGGTTGGCACCCTGCCCAGGATTAGTTCCTGCCTTGTGCCCTGTGTTGGCTGGGATTGGCTCCAGCAGACCCCTGTGACCCTGTGTTCGGATTCAGCGTTTTGGAAAATGGATGGATGGATGTCGTAGAGCTGAGCGTAAATGGAGAAAAACTAAACTAACTATCCATTATGAGATATTGAAGGTTAAAATAGCAGAATACAATAACACAGTCCGTCTTGAGAGGTGCTGCGATTTCTCTAAGATTATAAATAACAAGGCTAGTAATCCCAGAGTCTTATTTTCTACAATTGATCATCTGTTACTTCCAATGAAACCTGTGAGAACATTGCTGTATTTTTCAATCAAAAAATTAATGATATTAGAAATAACATAGTACATCTCCCCAACACTGTGGAACCCCCTAAGCACCAGTACTCCATTATAAACAAATTAAATTCTTTCACCAGGATAGATTTACCTGATTTACATAGAATAATCTCTCAACTGAAACCCTCCACCTGTGTCCTTGACCCAATACCAACAAGGTTTTTCAAGGAAGTATCAGGCGTGCTAATTGATAATATTCTTGACATAGTAAACTCGTCATTAAATACGGGGGTCTTCCCAGACTGCCTTAAGACTGCTGTAGTTAAACCCCTACTCAAGAAAAATGATCTTGACCCCTCTGCTTTTGAAAATTTCAGACCCATCTCTAACCTGCCCTTCTTAAGTAACATTCTAGAAAAGGCAGTCATTATGCAGTTAAATGGCCATCTCAATAAACATGATATTCTTGATAAATTTCAATCAGGTTTCAGAACAAATCACAGCACAGAAACTGCACTCGTTAAAGTAGTAAATGACTTGCAGGTAAATGCAGACAGAGGCCATTTATCTGTTCTCATCCTCCTCGATCTGAGTGCCGCATTTGACACCATTGATCACAATATTCTTAGAAATCGCCTTAGTCAATGGGTGGGCCTCTCTGGCAGTGTCTTAAATTGGTTTAAATCCTACCTAGCAGGGAGAAAATTCTTTGTTAGTTGTGGTAATCACAACTCAAAGACACATGATATTCTATATGGTGTTCCACAAGGCTCTATCCTGGGTCCGCTGCTCTTCTCAATCCTTATGCTTCCGTTAGGTCAGATTATCTCAGGTTACAATGTGAGCTACCACAGCTATGCTGATGACACACAGCTGTACTTATCAATAGCACCTGATGACACCAACTCTCTCGATTCACTAACACAATGTCTGACTGGTATTTCTGAATGGATTAATAGTAATTTTCTCAAGCTAAATAAAGAGAAAACTGAAATTTTAGTGGTTGGCAATAATGGATTCAGTGAGGTTATCAGGAATAAACTTGATGTATTAGAATTAAAAGTTAAGACGGAAGTAAAAAACTTAGGGGTAACTGTTGACTGTAATCTGAATTTTAAATCACATATTCATCAGACCACTAGGACAGCATTTTTTCACTTAAGAAACATTGCAAAAGTTAGACCTCTTATATCATTGAAAGATACTGAGAAATTAATTCACGCTTTTGTTGTCAGTTGCTTAGATTACTGTAACGCACTCCTTTCAGGACTAACCAAAAAAGACATAAATCATTTGCAACGAGTGCAGAATGCAGCTGTTAGAATTCTAACTAGGAAAAGAAAATCCGAACACATTTCCCCAGTTTTGATGTCACTACACTGGTTACCTGTGTCTTTCAGAATTGACTTTAAAATTCTGCTTATGGTTTATAAAGCCTTAAATAATCTCGCCCCATCTTACATATCGGAATGTCTGACACCCTATATTCCAAATCGTAACCTTAGATCCTCAAATGAGTGTCTCCTTACAATTCCAAAAGCTAAACTTAAAAGAAGTGGTGAGGCAGCCTTCTGCTGTTATGCACCTAAAATCTGGAATAGCCTGCCAATAGGAATTCGCCAGGCTAATACAGTGGAGCATTTTAAAACACTGCTGAAAATGCATTACTTTAACATGGCCTTTTCATAACTTCACTTTAACTTAATCCTGATACTCTGTATGTTCAATTCATCATAATAACTATTCATGGTGGCTCTAAAATCCATACTGACCCCTGCTATCTCTGCTGTTTCTTTTTCTGTTTTTTTTGTGACGGTGATCTGTGCCACTACCACCTACTCAAAGCATCATGATGCTCCAACATTGATGGACTAAAAGCCAGAAGTCTACGTGACCATCATCATCAAGTCCTTCCGTGAGAACCCTAAATCCAAAGAGGACTGTTTCATTTATGTTAGGTAGAATGCCCAGAGGGGACTGGGCGGTCTCATGGTCTGGAATCCCTGCAGATTTTATTTTTTTTTTATTCTCTCCAGCCATCTGGAGGTTTTTTGTTTTTTCTGTCCACCCTCGCCATCGGACATTACTCTTATTCTATGTTAATTAATGTTGACTTATTTTATTTTCTGTGTCTTTTATTCTTCTGTTCTTCATTATGTAAAGCACTTTGAGCTACATTTTTTTGTATGAAAATGTGCTATATAAATAAATGTTGTTGTTGTAATACATAGCAAAGAGTATACATTAAACAATGAACCTTTAAAAGACACTTACAAGGCGAGTGATTTCCACGGTTGCATCGAGACAAAGAGAAGCACGTAGACAGAGGTCCAAACTGCTGCTTACCACAACTAGCCAGACAAAGGGGGTTATATACCTTAAAGATACGCTTTGGACGTGACTGAAACAAGAGATAAAGGGGTGCCTACGCACGACACATGCTTTACAAGAGTTTCATAGACATTTATGACACCACTGTGAGTGTGGGACGTGACTGACAGATGTGTTAATAAATGACAAGACAGAGGGAGAGCACAGTTCAACAAATAAAAATAACAGATTGAACAATTTCTTTTTCTTTGGTTATATACTTGAATAAAATTGCTCTTGTTTTGTTATACCTTTTGTGAAAGTGTTTATTTGATACTCAGACTTCAGTCTTCACATATTACACAATTCACGTTATCTTCAGACTTCAGCTCTAAGAATTTTGCATCTGACTTGATTTCAGCTGCCTCTGTGGGGGTTGAGTGAGCAGGCCACTTACTGCTTGTGCTGATTGACACATTTGTAAAAACAAAGATGCTAATGGCAAGCTCGAGGATATTTAAGGTGGACCGGCATTACAAATATTCTCATAGGCTTTAAGTATTCTAGTGTTAAGTTGCAATTATTATGTTGATATTTCTTTCATTAATTATATGTACACTTTGGCTAACAAAGTAACAAGCTGTTATCTTTTTGTTAAACTTTATTTAAAGTAACCAGCCTTTTATAGTTTTCTTAGTTTTTTTTTCTTTCTTTAACATCATACTCTTTAAACAGTCTAAATGTAAAAGACCAGATTATTAGTCTATTACATTTAGACTGTATCTTCACAAGTTATCTCAGTTTTAACCTTCTTCACACTGCTACTGGGGTTTCGGTTGCAAAGAGAGTGGTCTGGCTACATTTTTCACTCTAGCTATACAAAGAAAACAAGGTTTGTGGGAATCTTAATACACAGAATTATCTCATTTGTAGTATCAGATGCAATGTCTGATTGTGAAGGGTGATATGTCATGGTGACGGCCAATTTATCAAATACTGAAATGATTTTGATTAATATCTATACACCTAACGTGAATGATGCAGTTTTCTTCCAAAACATATTTGCATCCATACCTAATGTGAAAACTCACAAAATTATAATTGCCGGAGACTTTAAATGTGTTTTAAATTCAGACCTGGATAGATCCTCAGGTACAACAGCAATAACATCTAATACTGCAAAGATTATTACACGTATGTAATAGATCATAACTTATCTGACCCATGGAGGTTCTTAAAACCTAAGAGTATACTCCTTGTTCTCGCCCGTACATCATTGTTACTCTTGTAAGTATGACGCTGTTATTACCTCTGATCATGCCCTTCTGATTATGGAGCATAAATTACTGTGTCCTATACACTCATCTTATAGCTGGCTTCTTAACCCCCTGTCATTAGCTGATGAGAACAGTACAGAATTCATATCCAAGCAAATTGATTATTTTTTGAGACAAATACATCCTCAGAGGTCTCAGCAGGTATACTCTGGGAAACTCTGTAGGCATTTTCAAGAATACAGATTATTTCATATCTTTCTCACAAAAATAAACTGGAAACCAAAAAGGCATCTGAGTTAATCAGCAAAATTACCAGAATGGATATAGGATATACCAGATTTCCAAATAAGGCACTAGGCATAGGAAAATACAGGCTTTGTAATCACAATTTAACCTATTGACTACTAAAAAGAAATGGAACAACATATCTTTAAATTGCAATATCATTATTATGAACACGGAGAAAAGGCCAAAAAGATCTTAGCCTAACAAATCCCAACAGTCCTTATATTCTACTCAGTTTAAAGAAGATAAAATACAATCTAATGAGTTTTGCAATTCATTAGAAATACCACAGCTAGATACTGTTGGTGCTGTGAACATAGATAAACCCCTGACACTTTCAGAATTACTAGATGCTATAAATTCACTTTAAACTGGGAACGCAGCCCGCACTGATGGCTACCAGGTGAATTTTATAAAAAAAAATCTCAAATAAATTAGCTCCACTATTATTAGCAATGTTTAAAGAAGCTAAAGACAAAAAAATTCTACCTCAAACTTTTCGCCAATAATTAATTACCATCTTTCCTAAGAACAACTAGGACTAACTGTGATTTGCATCATACAGATCACTCTCTCTTCTGAATAACAATGTTAGAGATACTCTCCAAAGTTCTAGCCAGAAGGATTGAGAAAGTGCTTCCTTCTTTAATATTACAAGACCCATCAATATTTGTTTAATATAATAAATACACCCATTACATCTAACTCTTTTTATCTTTAGATACTTTTAAAACATTTGATATGGTTGAATTGGACTACCTATTCACCACATTACACAAATTTGGGTTCAGCCCAAACATATGTGCATAGATCAAACTACTTTATACTCCTCAGAAATCCAAGAGGACACTGGGAAAATAATCTCTCAATTAATATATCAGAAAAGGAGTGGAAAGTAGCAATGCAGAGAATTCACTCGAGCTCCATATGCGCAAAGCATACAATTATACAACTTAAAATTATATATCGAGCACATCTGTCTCGACTAAAACTCTCCAAAATGTTTCCAGGGCATGATCCAACCTGCGAACGTTGCAACCAAGTCCCAGCCTCACTGGGTCACATGTTCTGGCCCTGCACCAAATTAACATTATTCTGGCAAAAATTTTTAATTACCTTTCAGACAGACTTGGACTCACAATCCCTTCTAACCCATTAACAGCTGTGTTTGGGGTTCTTCCAGAGGGGCTTAAAGTGAAGAAAGACAAACAAATTGTGATTGCATTCACTTTCACATACACTAGACTTATTCTGCTAAACTGGAAGAACCCAAACTCTCCTCTTTTAAGTCAGTGGGAAACCGATGTGTTATACTATTTGAAATTGGAAAAAATCAAATACTCAGTTAGAGGATCCGTACAGACTTTTTTCAAAACATGGCAGGATCTAATCAGTAAGATTCTAAAATAATCTCATAAAGCACAGAGAATTTATTAATTTAGGTATGTTTACAAGTCTTGAATTTCATGCCGTTTGGCTTGCTCTCTCTCTCAGGGGAGGGGATCAATCTGTTCTTAACTCAATTTTTTTTTTGTAAAAACTTGATTGCTGTGTATGTATTGCAATATAATTAATAATAAAAAAAAAAAAACTACTTTATACTAGCCCAGAAGCCTCAGTTCGTATTAACATTATTTCAGAGAAGTTGAAACTAGAACATATTACTCGACAAGGATGTCCATTATCACTTTTGCTCATTGCAATCGCTATATACTTTCAAAATGCATTTAAGATAAAGGGGATTTTTCAGAGAAGGACTTGAACAGAAAATATTACTATATGTAGATGATATGGTACTGTATATATCTGACCCACAAAGTTCTGTGCCAGCAGTCCTAAATATAATGAGATTTCCAAAAGATATCTGGACTTAAAATCAATTAGAATAAAAGTGTGCTTTTTCTAGTGAATTCTTTAGCACATAATATTAGACTGGACACCTTCCCATTTACCTTAGCAGATCAGTTTAAATATCTAGGGGTAAACAGAAAGCTCTTTTTCAACAGAATTTGCTGTTTTCATTGAAAAAACTTAACAAAATGTTACTAGAAGGTCTACTCTCCACCTTACGTTAGTAGGGAGAATCAACATTGTTAAGATGACCATCCTTCCCAAGCTGCTCTTCCTATTTCAAAGTACCCCCATATACATTAACAAATCATTTTTTAAGAAATTAGACTCAATCATAACACATTTATTTGGAATTCAAAACATCAACATATCCAAAGGGTGACTCAACAATGACTTAAAGCAGAAGGGGACATGGCACTATCAACGCATGTTTTTTTTATTGATTTTATTAAAGTCAAATAGCATTCCATAAAAAAACTCAAGTTTTACAAAAAAATGTTCAAAAACAGATCAACACCCACAACTGTTTATTGTAATATATTCACCCACAAAGTCAGATACCCCGGAGATGTTATTATCATTGGATGCAGAAAAAGCATTTTATATGGTCAAATGGATCTGCCTTTTCACTACATTGGAGAAATTTGGGTTTGACCCGAACATTTGTGCATGGATCAAACTACTGTATCCCAATCCAAAAGCTTCAGTTTGTATTAACACCATTAATTCAGAATACTTTAAACTAGAACATGGTACCAGACAAGGATGTCCCTTGTCACCACTGCTTTTTGCAATTGCCAATTAGCCACTGGCAATTCATAATTGAAATGCTTATGAGATAAAGGGGATTATCAGAGAAGGACTGGAACAGACAGTTTCTCTATATGCAGATGATATGATACTGTATATATCAGATCCACAAAATATTGTGCCTGCAGTCCTAACAACACTAATAGGATTTCCAAAGATTTCTGGTCTCAGAATCAATTTGAATAAAAGTGTGTTCTTCCCAGTGAATTCTCAAGCATACAATATTAGATTGGTCACCTTCCTTTTTATGATCGCAGATCAGTTTAAAAACCTTGAGGTAAACATCACAAGTAAACATAAAGCTCTTTATCAACAAAATTTTGCTGTCTGTATGGAAAAAATTAAACAAGACTTGCAAAGATGGTGAACCCTTCATCTCACTTTAGCTGGAAGAATTAACATTGTTAAGATGAATATCTTTCCTAAACTTCTCATTTTATTTCAAAACATTCCAATATAAATTAATAGATCTTTTTTTAAGAAATTAGATTCAACAATAACCTAATTTATTTGGAATTCAAAACATCCACATTTCCAAAGGGCAACCCTACAAAGACCTAAGGCGGAAGGCGACATGGCTCTACCTAACTTTCAATTTTATTACTGGGTTGCAAATATACAAGCTATAAAGAACTGGACATTGATGAATATTCATAAGCCTGGTCTGCAATAAAAAAAAAAATCTTGCAGTACTTTATATTCCATACTCTGTGCCCTAGTTAATACAAACTACCATCATTGCAATAGAAATTAATTTACCCTTCATTCTCTCATGTAGGAAGCAATTTAAGACAAAAAAACATTTTTCTGTTGCACCTCTACATAATCATAATCATAAATGTCTTTGCATCCTACGAACAATTCCGCTTCAAATACAACTTCTCATCAACACAATTCTTCCTCTACTTTCAAGCTAGAAACCTTGCTAAACAGATCCTGCCCAAGCTTCCTCACCTTCCACCATGCTCTATTTTGGAAGAATTATTGATCAGTCTTGAAGACTCAGATAGTATCTCTACAATTTATAAAAATATGGCTCCAGCAGACCCCCGTGACCCTGTATTTGGATTCAGCGGGTTAGAAGATGGATGGATTTTACAATATCTTGCTTTCAAAGACCCATGAGTACATTGGGGAAAGGATCTGTCACTTACTATTTCAGAAAAGGAGTGAAAGGCAGCCATGCACAGAATACATTCAAGCTCCATATGTACAAATCATTCAGTCATTCAACTTAAAATCTTTTATTGACCTCATTTATCTCATTTAAAATTGTCCAATATATTTCCATGCGAAGATTCAACCTGCGAACATTGCAGTCTAGCTCCAGCCTAACTGGGCCACATATCCTGGGCATGCCTCAAATTAACAAAATTTTGGACAAAAATCTTTGCATGCCTATTAGTCAACCTTGGTATCACAATCACTCCTAACCCATTAACAGCTGTGTTTAGTGTACTCCCAGACAGTTTTAAAGTGTAGAAGGAGAAACAAACTGTAATTTCTTTTACTGCACTACTAGCATGTACACTTATCTTGCTTTCCCACCCCACCACTCCTAAGTCAGTGGGTAATCGATGTTCTATACTATTTGAAATTGAAAAAAATCTAGTCCTCACTTAGAGTATCTGTTCAAAACCTTTTTAAAATATAGCAGGATCTAATCAATAACATTTTAGGAATAAGCTTCCATTTTGGGGAAAAGGATACCCTTCTTTTCTTGCTCCTTTTATAGAGTAGCTTTGCTAGTTGCTGGCTCCTATCTCTTTCCCATTGGGGGAGGGTCGAACTTTGCTTTGATTTGTTAAATTTGACTTGACTCTACGGAATGTTATCTGTTCCTAATTAAAATCAATAACATTTTTTATAAAAAGGTTTGTCAATTGTGCATTATCTGGATGATACTCCTTTAAATAAGTTTATTTTTTATTTTTTGTTTCTATCACTCTGACGTAATTTTAAAGAGTGCAAACAGAATAATTAATAATCTGTTGGACAATTAAATGCCTAAAATAATGTTATATAACTGTATATACTTCCAGAATAATTAGCACACATCATAAACAGGAAACTAAAGCCTCATAGGAATGACATTTGGAATTAAAGACAAGAATTTAACTAATGAGTGATGCAGGATTTTGCACATTTGGAGCATACGACTGGATAATCGTAATGTGGATTATGCAACAGGTAACATGAGATTTTTTTACTTTTTCCAATGACATTTTTAACATAATTTGTCATTGTACAGCATTAATCACTATTGGCTTCAATTAGACCATAAACGTTTTCTCTTCATTCTGAATGAAAACATGACATTAAACATTTTTCTCAGCTGCCACTATAAACTACAAGGAATATGTAACATATAAAGAAAATATTATTTTTCAGTGGAGTAATCCTTTAACTACGGATCTGACTTTGGGCCAATATTTGGTAGGAGAAGAGATAAGAGCATTTAGCTAATAACGTATCTACGGGGAACAGTGTTCATTTTTATAATGGCCAAACAAGAACAGGAAGATACAGAGATATGTGTCTAGGTACAAATGTAATCTTGGATGCTTTTAGAGACACAACAATAATTGGAGATGATGTGGAATAGTGGGTCTGCGACCTAACAATCAGGAGCCCATTTTAAATAAATAAATAATTATCTGGCTCGATTTCCGTGGGTGTGCATGGTCATGCAGTTGCAAGAGATTGGTGAGGTAATTGATGTGAGATGCACCTGTATGTGAGTGTGTGGTATTTCTCAGTTGCTTCATTGTCTTTCTGCAATGCGCGATTGATGGGATGTGTCCATGGAGGCATATAAGGGGGGGCCAACATTATAAAAGGGAAAGATAGAGAAGATTGCAGAAAAATGAAATGAAAAACAAAGTGGAGGTTAACTGATTGGAGAGAAGAAGGCAGGCAGCAGCGGAGCCAGTGCATGTGAGTGTGTAGACAACAGGGAGAAATAGAAGGCAGGCAGCCTGGTGGAAGTCCCGTGGGGAACATGCGGCCAACGATCAGGAGCTGAAGGAAGTCACTCTGGTGGAGTGATCTGGGAGCTGGAGAGTGACATGGTGCATGGTGATGCGACTTGCCTCATTAGTTCAGGAAGGCAGCAGGAGTTGGTGAGACTCAGATGGGGAGCCCTGCTGCAGCCATGGACAGTAAGCCTGGGTTCAGAGTGGGGAACCCTGCTGGGAGCCACAAGACAGTAGGGACCCAGACCCATGGAAGAAGGTCGATAGCACCTGTTGCTTTGATGTTTCTCTAGGCTGCAAAATCTGAGCTGGATAAGGTGGGAAGACACCCAATTTCAAAGGGATGTACCAGGGACTGCATTTTTAAAGGACGGGTTTCTGCCATTTTTTTCACCTCGCTGTTAAAGAATTATTTACTTGACTTTAATTTTATGTATTTTTATTTATTTATTGAAGATCTGCACTATTTTTTTGGAGGCAGTATTTTTTCACTGTTTTTAATAATAGCACCAAGGTACTGTTTCACCTACCCCTTGTTATGTTTGCGTGTTGTGTTCTTATCCCCTGGCTCATTCCTCAGGTACATTATCAGAAGTAGTGGGTTCAAGAGGCTCCCTGAAAGGACCTGGGAGCATGGGTCTGACCACAGATGACTATGTTCTGCGCGAAATTAGAAAGGTCAATACCAAGATATTTTAATGAATTTTTCATAGAGATGATAGAAGACGGGGATAATCACAGACAAAGGGGGTTTAAAGGGAGTGGGGCATTTTGGATCAGTTAAAGAAATACTCCACAAAAAAATGATACATTTTTACCTTTTTTTATTGTTTGTAGTGATGGCTGAGAAAAATTTGAAATATTAAGTTTTTAAGGAGAACAGTGATAACAAAGC